>NC_056729.1:1294504974-1294562474 GCF_019279795.1 Protopterus annectens | reverse complement strand
ATGGATTATCTTTTCAAATTAATAACCTTTCATTCCATGTTAGGGGGATGATGTATGCATAAATCATTTAAGACAAGTTTTTCTGCATATATATATATATATATATATATATATATATATATATATATATGTTGCATTTTTGAGTCTATATCACATTTTTATTTGCTTTTGAATATTAATATTTTGCTATTTATTGTCATATGTCTATTTCATTCATGCTATTATCTAGGTAATTACTTACTTCAGAGCTGTATATGTTCTCTTTTATATTGTTACAGTATAACATGTAGCATTTAAATTGTTTATTGGTTAATAATAATGGGCTTAATATTGATTATAAGAAGGGAAGTTTACTTAAATGCTTATATAGGTTTAAAGTTCAAGTTATTTTTTGCAGGAAACACATCTGATTCAAAATGAGATTCATAGACTGAATACAAAGAAAATACTGCTATGGTATGTTCCAATTTTAAAGAGAAGAGAAGATGTTTTTTAATTCGCTGGAAAAATAATGTTCTACTGCCCAGGAGTTGGGGTTTGGCATAATGCTTAAGGTGTTGAACGAAGAAAAAACTGTAATAAAGAAAAAACAGGTGGAAACTCTCCAGTAACCCAGCGGAAGCCTTTGACAAATCACTCAAAATGTTGAAAACGAAGAAAAACGTTTATTTAAGCTCAAACACTAGCTTTTCGTCACTTACAAAAAACAACTTCCTCAGAACAGATACAACGTCATAGCAGTTAAACCCCTTCTTATATTTTTAGCCTTCCTCTCACATGATCACAAAAAAATATGTTCATAATACATTACTATTTTAAAACAAAATCTTAAAAAACATACTGGCCATACTAAATGAAATGCCTTTTGTTAAATATAAGTACCCTAATCAACCTGTATTGAAAAATTGAATTGATACAATGAAATGATAAACTTATCACAATATATTACTTGCACAAGGCTGTTGTGTTTAAAGTACTTATTATATAGCATAGAATACTGTCTGTAGAATAGATGCACCAAGTTACCCTGAGCTAAAATGATGGTTGAAATACATAAAAATAGAAAACTTATTTAACAAAAAACTTACAGCATCCATTTGGGACATATATTATGTTGGACAGTCTATAAAATATGAATGCACCAAATTGACCTTAGCTGAAGTAACAATTTAAAATATGTAAAAGTATAAAACTATAAAATGTTAACACAACACATTTCCAGCACAAGACTGCTTAGTTCGGAAACACATAACATATAACATGGAACCCTACATGTTCTTATTTTAATACTTTAATATGTTCGTATGTTAATATGTCTGACTGAACCATTTAAAATTTACTGATATAATCCCCACAACCACCCACATGGCCCTGCTACTTCTTAAGAGGGAATTACCCCTATCTATTTGATAACTTGTATCCAAAACTACAATGTATCAAGCAAATTATGTATTTAGACACTTGTAAAATTATATCATACCTTCATCTGTTTAAACTTTTGAGTTTTAATAAACATGTAATTGATGACATACCATTAATGCAAGGATAATGGCAGGCATCTAACCTTAGCTGCCAGACCAATTCCCTGCTCTCCAAAATGAGTAACTCCGGTCCCCCCCTCCCATCTGACTGTACTTGATCAATTGCTAGGAATAAAAATTCATGTTGAGGATTATCTATAACATGTTTCGCCAAAGTGTTCTCCATCTTGCCCTTTCTTATAGCATACAGATGTTCATACATGCGCTCTTGTAGTTTCCTACCTGTTTTCCCGACATAGAAAGCCGGGCATTGGGAACACTTGGCAAAATAAATTACTTGGGAACTGGTACAGTTGAATCTACCCTGTATTCCATACTTGGTACCCCTAACTTCAAAACTAGAGCCCGCTTTAATATTCCTACAATAATGGCACGTTACATTTGTACATGCCCACTCTAAAGTTTGAAGCCCTAGATTTCCTCTCAAGGATGCTTTTGAGATTATAACCCCTTTTGAAAACCATCCTTGGGTATTCCATTAATTTCTTCCGAGTGGAATCATCCGGTATGACCAAGTTCCAGTTTTTCTGGATAGTAGAAATAATCTCCTTTACATCCATACTAAATGTCAATATGACACTGCAAGGATTAGATGCTCTTAGAACTGGGCTAGAACTATAATTCTCCTGGGGTACACTAGTTTGATTAAGAATAGGTAAATAAAAACCTGTCTCCCTCTTACTCTGTACTTCTGTGAAGAGGTTAGAAATAAGTCCCACTGGATAACCTCCGTTAAGAAAAAGACTTCTCATGAAGTTACATTCCTCCATGAAATCACTATCCTTAGTCACCATCCTAGCAGCTCTAACCAGTTGACCTTTAATGATGGACCTCTTATGTGAAAAAGGGTGACAACTGCTGAACTGTAAATAGCTGTTAGAAAAGTTTCCTTCCGATGTATTTTGGCTATAAAACGACTATTATCTTTATCTTTCATCAGGTCTACCTCTAAATATGCAATCCTGTCCAAGACAAAACAAGAAGTGAACTTGAGAAGCCCAGTTGAGGAACTGGAAAACTCTACAAGTGAGTCTGCTGCCTCCTCATCTCCTTTGAGGATGATAAATATATCATCCAGAAAATGCATGTACATCAACACCCTGTCTTGAACGAAAGAGTTAGCTAGTACATTCTCCCTTTCCCAATAGGCCATGACCAAATTTGCCACGCTGGCTCTACATGGAGACCCCATGGGTACGCCTATCAACTGAAGGAAGTATCTTTTATTGAATATCACGTAATTGCAAGACAAAATAAGGTCTAGCAATTCGCTGACCAAATGAATCTCCTTAGCTGGAGCTTGCTTAGTGATCATCATGGCCGGAATCCAATCCAAAGCTACTGAATGGGGAATGGAGGAATACAAATCCTTCACATCTATAGTCAAGAATTGACTATCTACACTATATGGTTCTTTGTTGACCCTTGATAGAAAAAGACCAGGAGTCTTTAGATATTTGAGGCTCACTCACCACATATTTCTTCAAGATTGTATCCATCACTTTGGCACTGACATAGGTGATACTACCCCTGGCGCTGACCAGAGGATGGATGGAGGGGTCCACAGAGTTCTTGTGGATTTTTGGAGACCCAAATATGATTGGAACCCTTGGAGCTGATAAGGACATAAAATGGAATAAATCTAAATCTATTGAATTATTAATAAACATGTCATTAAAATATAAAGATACCCTAGACAGGCCTGTATTCAATTCATTTCTGGACACTTCCATGTATGTCGCTAAAACTAAAATGTTCTCCATTCTCCTGATGTAATCCACTTCGTTCATCACTACCAAACCACCCCCCCTGTCAGGTTGCATAACCCTGACTGGAGAGGTACATAATGAATCTAATAAGGACCTCTCCTCCTTGCTGATGTTAAACTTAGAAGTTTGCTTGAAAGAGGTTGACTCAGCAAGTGACGATATCAAGTTCACCGATCTGTTGAAAAGTTCCAACGAGGGTACAAGGGAGGGTTGTAAGTACTAGATACAAAAAAATCACCCTTGTCCCTCATTAGATTGTCCAACAATAAATGTAGATTTTGTTTTCTGACAAATAATTTCAAATCTATTATAGTTTTAGACAAATCTGCCCTTTTAAAACGCACAAAAGAGAGCCCTTTTGCTAATAATTCCACTAAATCACTAGTGAAAACAAAATCAGAAAAAATTATAAATTTTAAAGTCCAAGCCAATGTTTATTATAATTTTACATGAACTCAAAGAAGCTTAACCATTAGCAATATTGGTCAGGTCTAGTTTCTCCTGTTCCTTGACCTGTTCCTGGGTTTCTGGCCTTGATGAGAGGGTTGGGTCGAGGCTGGATTCTGAAAATTTGAACCCTCCACCTCCTCTGTAGGGTTGTTTGACCTATACTGGGAAGCCAAACGTTCACGTTGTCGGACCGGTTCATTCAGATCTATAGAATCTACAGGTAGATTCTCCACACTGCTGGTTCTCATCCTGTTCCCGAACCAGCTGTGTTATGTCCATCAGATTGGTGTGTAGTAGAAGCCAAAAAGTTTCCCTGGGATGTAGGAGGCTTCGGGTAGGTAAGGCCCTCTTTATAAGCCTTTACATCCCTCTGTAGCTTTTTAATCTTGTTAGACATGATTTTAAATATGTATTGATCTATGCTACTGAAAGTCCTTTCATAATCGAACCTATACCTATGAAAATTTAAGTCATTTTTTTTATCTCCCCATCCAGCTTGTTGATATCAGTAATTAAGCCATCAGCAGATAGTTGATAGTGTTTACACATCAAATTCAAAAGTTCAAAACCATGTCTATCAAATAATTGGATTAAGTCCATGTGAAACGCTGATCCCTCCACCAACCCCGTAGGGTATTGCCAAGACCTTAGGCCCTTGGGAACTACTTTGGATTGCTTACATTCTCCAAAGTATGAACCCTCCAGTTCCATAGTGTTGGTGCCTTGATTGTCATGAAAAGAAAAGGAACTGTTCAGCCACTGATTTAAATTAGACGTAACTTGGGGATTATTCACAGTCATGGATATCCTCGAAGACTGGGATGTTGAAATCCCCTGCATTCGCACATCATCCGACAGTTGTTCATCATAAGTTCTGGCTCCTAAAATCTCATTGACTCTCCTATGGTGTTGGGATTTACCGTTGGTTACTGGGAATCCCACAGTTTCTGTAGAACACACTTGTAGAGCCGCCTGCACCATTCCCCTCAGCGTTGTATCCATTAAAAAGCTGGAAGTGTTAGCCTAGACTCTGTTGAGATCCCATAATATCATCAAATGGTTAGAAAGAGAATTCACCTTTTGCGCAAGCAATTCTATCAGTTGAGTCAAATTACCAGCTTCCTCTTCTGTTGATGATCCGGATGGTGGAACCGGAGCAACTTCCATCACAAACAAACACACAAAACAAACTGTTGAACAAAGAAAAAACTGTAATGAAGAAAAAACAGGTGGAAACTCTCCAGTAACCCACCAGAAGCTCTGGAATTGTCCATTAAAAAAAGCTGGAAGTATTAGCCCTTAGACTCTGTTGAGATCCCATAATATCATCAAAATGGTTAGAAAGAGAATTCACCTTTTGCGTAAGCAATTCTATCAGTTGTGTCAAATTGCCAGCTTCCTCTTCTGTTGATGATCCGATGGTGGAACCGGAGCAACTTCATCACAAACAAACACACAAAACAAACTGTTGAACAAAGAAAAACTGTAATGAAGAAAAAACAGGTGGAAACTCTCCAGTAACCCAGCGGAAGCCTTTGACAAATCACTCAAAATGTTGAAAACGAAGAAAAACGTTTATTTAAGCTCAAACACTAGCTTTTGTCACTTACAAAAACAACTTCCTCAGAACAGATACAATGTCATAGCAGTTAAACCCCTTCTTATATTTTAGCCTTCCTCTCACATGATCACAAAAAATATGTTCATAATACATTACTATTTTAAAACAAAATCTTAAAAAACATACTGGCCATACTAAATGAAATGCCTTTTGTTAAATATAAGTACCCTAATCAACCTGTATTGAAAAATTGAATTGATACAATGAAATGATAAACTTATCACAATATATTACTTGCACAAGGCTGTTGTGTTTAAAGTACTTATTATATAGCATAGAATACTGTCTGTAGAATAGATGCACCAAGTTACCCTGAGCTAAAATGATGGTTGAAATACATAAAAATAGAAAACTTATTTAACAAAAAACTTACAGCATCCATTTGGGACATATATTATGTTGGACAGTCTATAAAATATGAATGCACCAAATTGACCTTAGCTGAAGTAACAATTTAAAATATGTAAAAGTATAAAACTATAAAATGTTAACACAACACATTTCCAGCACAAGACTGCTTAGTTCGGAAACACATAACATATAACATGGAACCCTACATGTTCTTATTTTAATACTTTAATATGTTCGTATGTTAATATGTCTGACTGAACCATTTAAAATTTACTGATATAATCCCCACAACCACCCACATGGCCCTGCTACTTCTTAAGAGGGAATTACCCCTATCTATTTGATAACTTGTATCCAAAACTACAATGTATCAAGCAAATTATGTATTTAGACACTTGTAAAATTATATCATACCTTCATCTGTTTAAACTTTTGAGTTTTAATAAACATGTAATTGATGACATACCATTAATGCAAGGATAATGGCAGGCATCTAACCTTAGCTGCCAGACCAATTCCCTGCTCTCCAAAATGAGTAACTCCGGTCCCCCCCTCCCATCTGACTGTACTTGATCAATTGCTAGGAATAAAAATTCATGTTGAGGATTATCTATAACATGTTTCGCCAAAGTGTTCTCCATCTTGCCCTTTCTTATAGCATACAGATGTTCATACATGCGCTCTTGTAGTTTCCTACCTGTTTTCCCGACATAGAAAGCCGGGCATTGGGAACACTTGGCAAAATAAATTACTTGGGAACTGGTACAGTTGAATCTACCCTGTATTCCATACTTGGTACCCCTAACTTCAAAACTAGAGCCCGCTTTAATATTCCTACAATAATGGCACGTTACATTTGTACATGCCCACTCTAAAGTTTGAAGCCCTAGATTTCCTCTCAAGGATGCTTTTGAGATTATAACCCCTTTTGAAAACCATCCTTGGGTATTCCATTAATTTCTTCCGAGTGGAATCATCCGGTATGACCAAGTTCAGTTTTTCTGGATAGTAGAAATAATCTCCTTTACATCCATACTAAATGTCAATATGACACTGCAAGGATTAGATGCTCTTAGAACTGGGCTAGAACTATAATTCTCCTGGGGTACACTAGTTTGATTAAGAATAGGTAAATAAAAACCTGTCTCCCTCTTACTCTGTACTTCTGTGAAGAGGTTAGAAATAAGTCCCACTGGATAACCTCCGTTAAGAAAAAGACTTCTCATGAAGTTACATTCCTCCATGAAATCACTATCCTTAGTCACCATCCTAGCAGCTCTAACCAGTTGACCTTTAATGATGGACCTCTTATGTGAAAAAGGGTGACAACTGCTGAACTGTAAATAGCTGTTAGAAAAAGTTTCCTTCCGATGTATTTTGGCTATAAAACGACTATTATCTTTATCTTTCATCAGGTCTACCTCTAAATATGCAATCCTGTCCAAGACAAAACAAGAAGTGAACTTGAGAAACCCAGTTGAGGAACTGAAAAACTCTACAAGTGAGTCTGCTGCCTCCTCATCTCCTTTGAGGATGATAAATATATCATCCAGAAAATGCATGTACATCAACACCCTGTCTTGAACGAAAGAGTTAGCTAGTACATTCTCCCTTTCCCAATAGGCCATGACCAAATTTGCCACGCTGGCTCTACATGGAGACCCCATGGGTACGCCTATCAACTGAAGGAAGTATCTTTTATTGAATATCACGTAATTGCAAGACAAAATAAGGTCTAGCAATTCGCTGACCAAATGAATCTCCTTAGCTGGAGCTTGCTTAGTGATCATCATGGCCGGAATCCAATCCAAAGCTACTGAATGGGGAATGGAGGAATACAAATCCTTCACATCTATAGTCAAGAATTGACTATCTACACTATATGGTTCTTTGTTGACCCTTGATAGAAAAGACCAGGAGTCTTTAGATATTTGAGGCTCACTCACCACATATTTCTTCAAGATTGTATCCATCACTTTGGCACTGACATAGGTGATACTACCCCTGGCGCTGACCAGAGGATGGATGGAGGGGTCCACAGAGTTCTTGTGGATTTTTGGAGACCCAAATATGATTGGAACCCTTGGAGCTGATAAGGACATAAAATGGAATAAATCTAAATCTATTGAATTATTAATAAACATGTCATTAAAATATAAAGATACCCTAGACAGGCCTGTATTCAATTCATTTCTGGACACTTCCATGTATGTCGCTAAAACTAAAATGTTCTCCATTCTCCTGATGTAATCCACTTCGTTCATCACTACCAAACCACCCCCCCTGTCAGGTTGCATAACCCTGACTGGAGAGGTACATAATGAATCTAATAAGGACCTCTCCTCCTTGCTGATGTTAAACTTAGAAGTTTGCTTCGAAAGAGGTTGACTCAGCAAGTGACGTATATCAAGTTCACCGATCTGTTCGAAAAGTTCCAACGAGGGGTACAAGGGAGGGTTGTAAGTACTAGATACAAAAAAATCACCCTTGTCCCTCATTAGATTGTCCAACAATAAATGTAGATTTTGTTTTCTGACAAATAATTTCAAATCTATTATAGTTTTAGACAAATCTGCCCTTTTAAAACGCACAAAAGAGAGCCCTTTTGCTAATAATTCCACTAAATCACTAGTGAAAACAAAATCAGAAAAAATTATAAATTTTAAAGTCCAAGCCAATGTTTATTATAATTTTACATGAACTCAAAGAAGCTTAACCATTAGCAATATTGGTCAGGTCTAGTTTCTCCTGTTCCTTGACCTGTTCCTGGGTTTCTGGCCTTGATGAGAGGGTTGGGTCGAGGCTGGATTCTGAAAATTTGAACCCTCCACCTCCTCTGTAGGGTTGTTTGACCTATACTGGGAAGCCAAACGTTCACGTTGTCGGACCGGTTCATTCAGATCTATAGAATCTACAGGTAGATTCTCCACACTGCTGGTTCTCATCCTGTTCCCGAACCAGCTGTGTTATGTCCATCAGATTGGTGTGTAGTAGAAGCCAAAAAGTTTCCCTGGGATGTAGGAGGCTTCGGGTAGGTAAGGCCCTCTTTATAAGCCTTTACATCCCTCTGTAGCTTTTTAATCTTGTTAGACATGATTTTAAATATGTATTGATCTATGCTACTGAAAGTCCTTTCATAATCGAACCTATACCTATGAAAATTTAAGTCATTTTTTTTATCTCCCCATCCAGCTTGTTGATATCAGTAATTAAGCCATCAGCAGATAGTTGATAGTGTTTACACATCAAATTCAAAAGTTCAAAACCATGTCTATCAAATAATTGGATTAAGTCCATGTGAAACGCTGATCCCTCCACCAACCCCGTAGGGTATTGCCAAGACCTTAGGCCCTTGGGAACTACTTTGGATTGCTTACATTCTCCAAAGTATGAACCCTCCAGTTCCATAGTGTTGGTGCCTTGATTGTCATGAAAAGAAAAGGAACTGTTCAGCCACTGATTTAAATTAGACGTAACTTGGGGATTATTCACAGTCATGGATATCCTCGAAGACTGGGATGTTGAAATCCCCTGCATTCGCACATCATCCGACAGTTGTTCATCATAAGTTCTGGCTCCTAAAATCTCATTGACTCTCCTATGGTGTTGGGATTTACCGTTGGTTACTGGGAATCCCACAGTTTCTGTAGAACACACTTGTAGAGCCGCCTGCACCATTCCCCTCAGCGTTGTATCCATTAAAAAAAGCTGGAAGTGTTAGCCCTTAGACTCTGTTGAGATCCCATAATATCATCAAAATGGTTAGAAAGAGAATTCACCTTTTGCGCAAGCAATTCTATCAGTTGAGTCAAATTACCAGCTTCCTCTTCTGTTGATGATCCGGATGGTGGAACCGGAGCAACTTCCATCACAAACAAACACACAAAACAAACTGTTGAACAAAGAAAAAACTGTAATGAAGAAAAAACAGGTGGAAACTCTCCAGTAACCCACCAGAAGCTCTGGAATTGTCCATTAAAAAAAGCTGGAAGTATTAGCCCTTAGACTCTGTTGAGATCCCATAATATCATCAAAATGGTTAGAAAGAGAATTCACCTTTTGCGTAAGCAATTCTATCAGTTGTGTCAAATTGCCAGCTTCCTCTTCTGTTGATGATCCGGATGGTGGAACCGGAGCAACTTCCATCACAAACAAACACACAAAACAAACTGTTGAACAAAGAAAAAATTGTAATGAAGAAAAAACAGGTGGAAACTCTCCATTAACCCACCAGAAGCCTTTGACAAATCACCCAAAATGTTGAAAACGAAGAAAAACGTTTATTTAAGCTCAAACACTAGCTTTTCGTCAGTTACAAAAACAACTTCCTCAGAACAGATACAATGTCATAGCAGTTAAACCTCTTCTTATATTTTTAGCCTTCCTCTCACATGATCACAAAGAAATATGTTCACGATACATTACTATTTTAAAAAAACATCTTAAAAAACCATACTGGTTGTATTAAATGAAATGTCCTTTGTTAAATATAAGTACCCTAATCAACCTGTTTTGAAAAATTGTATTGATACAATGCAATGATAAACTTCTACTACATGCCAATCTGATGGACCTAACACAGCTGGCTCGGGAACAGGAACGAGAACCAGCAGTGTGGAGAATCTACCTGTAGATTCTATAGATCCGACAAAGTGAACGTTTGGCTTCTCAGTATAGGTCAAACAACCCTACAGAATCCAGCCTCGACCCAACCCTCTCATCAAGGCCGGAAACCCAGGAACAGGTCAAGGAACAGGAAAAACTATACCTGACCAATATTGCTAATGGTCAAGCTTCTTCGAGTTCATGCAACATTATAATGAACATTGGCTTGGACTTTAAAATTTATAATTTTTCTGATTTTGTTTTCACTAGTGATTTAGTGGAATCATTAGTGAAAGTGCTCTCTTTTGTGCCTTTTAAGAGGGCAGATTTGGCTAAAACTATAATAGATATGAAATTATTTGTCAGAAAACAAAATCTACAGTTACTGCTGGGCAATCTAACGAGGGACAAGGGTGATTTTTTTGTATCTAGTACTTACAACCCTCCCTTGTACCCCTCGTTGGAACTTTTCAAACAGATCTGTGAACTTGATATACGTCACTTGCTGAGCCAACCTCTTTTGAAGCAAACTTCTACGTTTAACATCAGCAAGGAGGAGAGGTCCTTATTAGATTCATTATGTAACTCTCCAGTCAGGGTTATGCAACCTGACAAGGGGGGGGTGGGTTGGTAGTGATGAACAAAGTGGATTACATCAGGAGAATTGAGGACATTTTAGTTTCAGAGACATACATGGAAGTGTCCAGAAATGAATTGAATATAGGCCTGTCTAGGGTATTGTCATATTTTAATGACATTTTTATTAATAATTCAATAGATTTAGAATTATTCAATTTTATGTCCTTACCAACTCCAAGGGTTCCAATCATATTTGGGTCTCCAAAACTCCACAAGAATTCTGTGAACCCCCCCATGCGTCCTCTGGTCAGCTCCAGGGGTAGTATCACCAATGCCAGTGCCAAAGTGGTGGATACAATCTTGAAGAAATATGTGGTGAGTGAGCCTCAAATATCTAAAGACTCCTGGTCTTTTCCATCAAGGGTCAACAAAGTACCATATAGTGTAGATAGACATTTCTTGACTATAGATGTGAAGGATTTGTATTCCTCCATTCCCCATTCAGTAGCTTTGGATTGGATTCCGGCCATGATGATCACTATGCAAGCTCCAGCTGAGGAGATTCATTTGGTCAGCGAATTGCTAGGCATAATTTTGTCTTGCAATTACGTGACATTCAATAAAAGATACTTCCTTCAGTTGATAGATGCTCCCATGGGGTCTCCATGTGGAGCCAGCGTGGCAAATTTGGTCATGGCCTATTGGGAAAGGGAGAATGTACTAGCTAACTCTTTCGTTCAAGACAGGGTGTTGATGTACATGCATTTTCTGTATGATATATTTATCATCCTCAAAGGAAATGAGGAGGCAGCAGACTCACTTGTAGAGTTTTTCAATTCCTCAACTGGGTTTCTCAAGTTCACTTCTTGTTTTGTCTTGGACAGGATTGCATATTTAGATGTAGACCTGATGAAAGATAAAGATAATAGTCGTTTTATAGCCAAAATACATCGGAAGGAAACTTTTTCTAACAGCTATTTACAGTTCAGCAGTTGTCACCCATTTTCACAGAAGAGGTCCATCATTAAAGGTCAACTGGTTAGAGCTGCTAGGATGGTGACTAAGGATAGTGATTTCATGGAGGAATGTAACTTTATGAGAAGTCTTTTATTTAACAGAGGTTATCCAGCGGTGCTCATTTCTGACTTCTTGACAGAAGTACGGAGTAAGAGGGAGACAGGTTTTTATTTATCTATTCTTAATCAAACTAGTGTACCCCAAGAGAATTATAGTTCTAGCCCAGTTCTAAGAGCATCTAATCCTTGCAGTGTCATACTGACATGTAGTATGGATGTAAAGGAGATTATTTATACTATCCAGCAAAACTGGAACTTGGTCATACAGGATGGTTCCACTTGGAAGAAATTAATGGAATACCCAAGGATGGTTTTCAAAAGGGGTTATAATCTCAAAAGCATCCTTGAGAGGAAATCTAGGGTTCCAAACTTTAGAGTGGGCATGTACAAATGTAACATGTGCCGTTATTGTAGGAATATTAAAGTGGGCTCTACTTTTGAAGTTAGGGGTGCCAAGTATGGAATATAGGGTAGATTCAACTGTACCAGTTCCCAAGTAGTTTATTTGGCCAAGTGTTCCCAATACTCAGCTTTCTATGTCAGTAAAACAGATAGGAAACTACAAGAGCGCATGTATGAACATCTGTATGCTATAAGAAAGGGCAAGATGGAGAACGCTTTGGCGAAGCATGTTATAGATAATCCTTAACATGAATTTTTATTCGTAGCAATTGATCAAGTACAGTCAGATGGGAGGGGGGGACCACATTCACTCATTTTGGAGAGCAGGGAATTGGTCTGGCAGCTAAGGTTAGATGCCTGCCATTATCCTCGGATTAATGGTATGTCATCAATTACATGTTTATTAAAACTCAAAAGTTTAAACAGATGAAGGTATGATATAATTTTACAAGTGTCTAAATACATAATTTGCTTGGTACATTGTAGTTTTATATACAAGTTATCAAATAGATAGGGATAATTCCCTCTTAAGAAGTTGCAGGGCCACGTGGGTGGTTGTGGGGATTATATCAGTACATTTTAAATGGTTCAGTCAGACATATTAACATACCAACATATTAAAGTATTAAAATAAGAACATGTAGGGTTCCATGTTATATGTCATGTGTTTCCGAACTAAGCAGTCTTGTGCTGGAAATGTGTTGTGTTAACATTTTATAGTTTTATACTTTTACATATTTTAAATTGTTACTTCAGCCAAGGTCAATTTGGTGCAGTCATATTTTATAGACTGTCCGACATAATATATGTCCCAAATGGATGCTCTAAGTTTTTTGTTAAATAAGTTTTCCATTTTTATGTATTTCAATCATCATTTTAGCTCAGGGTAACTTGGTGCATCTATTCTACAGACAGTATTCTATGCTATATAATAAGTACTTTAAACACAACAGCCTTGTGCAAGTAATATATTGTGATAAGGTTATCATTTCATTGTATGAATACAATTTTTCAATACAGGTTGATTATAGTACTTATATTTAATAAGGGACATTTCATTTAATATGACCAGTATGTTTTTTTAAGATGTTTTTTTTTAAATAGTAATGGATTGTGAACATATTTCTTTGTGATCATGTGAGAGGAAGGCTAAAAATATAAGAAGGGGTTTAACTGCTACGATGTTGTATCCGCTCTGAGGAAGTTGTTTTTTGTAACTGACGAAAAGCTAGTGTTTGACCTTAAATAAACGTTTTTCTTCATTTTCAACATTTCGGGTGATTTGTTAAAGGCTTCTGGTGGGTTACTGGAGAGTTTCCACCTGTGTTTTCTTCATTACAGTTTTTTCTTCGTTCAACAGTTTGTATTGTGTGTTTGTTTGTGATGGAAGGCGCTCCGGTTCCACCATCGGGATCATCAACAGATGAGGAAGCCGGTAATTTGACAAAACTGATAGAATTGCTTACGCAAAAGGTGAATTCTCTTTCTAACCATTTTGATGATATTATGGGATCTCAACAGAGCCTAAGGGCTAATACTTCCAGCTTTTTTAATGGAGACAACGCTGAGGGGAATGGTGCAGGCGACTCTACAGTGTGTTCTACAGAAACTGCGAGATTCCCAGTAACCAACGGTGAATCCCAACACCATAGGAGAGTCAATGAGATTTTAGAAGCCGGAACTTATGATGAACAACTGTCGGATGGTGTGCGAATGCAGGGGATTTCAACATCCCAGTCTTCGATGATATCCATGACCGCGAATAATCCCCAGGTAACTTCTAATTTAAATTAGTGGCTGAGCCGTTCCTTTTCTTTTCATGACAATCAAGGCACCAACACTATGGAACAAGGTATGTCAACTGAAACTGATTTACCTACTAAATTTGAACTTGTTCGATAAAAAATTAATGAGATTAAGGAAAATCCTGTTGGAGATAGCATACTTTGGAGAATATAAGCAATCCAAAGTAGTTCCCAAGGGCCTAAGATCTTGACAATACCCTACGGGGTTGGTGGAGGGATCAGCGTTTCACATGGACTTAATCCAATTATTTGATAGACATGGTTTTGAACTTTTGAATTTGATGTGCAAACACTATCAACTGGCTCCTGATGGCTTGATTACTGATATCAACAAGCTGGATGGGGAGATAAAAAATAAGTTAAATTTTCATAGTTACAGGTTTGATTATGAACGGATTTTCACTAGTATAGATCAATACATATCTAAAATCATGTCTAACAAGATTAAAAAGCTACAAAGGGATGTAAAAGCTTATAAAGAGGGCCTTGCCTACCCAAAGCCTCCTACATCCCAGGGGATCTTTTTGGCTTCTACTACATGCCAATCTGATGGACCTAACACAGCTGGCTCGGGAACAGGAACAAGAACCAGCAGTGTGGAGAATCTACCTGTAGATTCTATAGATCTGAATGAACCGGTCCAACGAAGTGAACGTTTGGCTTCTCAGTATAGGTCAAACACCCTACAGAGGAGGTGGAGGGTTCAAATTTTTGGACTCCAGCCTCGACCCAACCCTCTCATCAAGGCCGGAAACCCAGGAACAGGTCAAGGAACAGGAGAAACTAGACTTGACCAATATTGCTATTGCTCAAGCTTCTTCGAGTTCATGTAACATTATAATGAACATTGGCTTGGACTTTACAATTTTAATTTTTCTGATTTTGTTTTCACTAGTGATTTAGTGGAATTATTACAAAAGGGCTCTCTTTTGTGCCTTCTAAGAGGGCAGATTTGGCTAAAACTATAATAGATTTGAAATGATTTGTCAGAAAACAAAATCTACAGTTACTGTTGGGCAATCTAATGAGGGACAAGGGTGATTTATTTGTATCTAGTACTTACAACCATCCTTTGTACCCCTCGTTTGAACTTTTCGAACAGATCTGTGAACTTGATATACGTCACTTGTTGAGCCAACCTCTTTCAAAGCAAACTTCTAAATTTAACATCAGCAAGGAGGAGAAGTCCATATTAGATTCATTATGTAACTCTCCAGTCAGGGTTATGCAACCTGACAAGGGGGGTGGGTTGGTAGTGATGAACGAAGTGGAGTACATCAGGAGAATGGAGGACATTTTAGTTTCAGAGACATACATGGAAGTGTCCAGAAATGAAATGAATATAGGCCTGTCTAGGGTATCTTCATATTTTAATGACATGTTTATTAATAATTCAGTAGATTTAGATTTATTCAATTTTATGTCCTTATCATCTCCAAGGGTTCCAATCATATTTGGGTCTCCAAAAATCCACAAGAACTCTGTAGACCCCCCCATGCATCTTCTGGTCGGCACCAGGGGTAGTATCACCTATGTCAGTGCCAAAGTGGTGGATACAATCTTGAAGAAATATGTGGTGAGTGAGCCTCAAATATCTAAAGACTCCTGGTCTTTTCTATCAAGGGTCAACAAAGTACCATATAGTGTAGATAGACATTTCTTGACTATAGATGTGAAGGATTTGTATTCCTCCATTCCCCATTCAGTAGCTTTGGATTGGATTCCGGCCATGATGATCACTATGCAAGCTCCAGCTGAGGAGATTCATTTGGTCAGCGAATTGCTAGACATCATTTTGTCTTGCAATTACGTGACATTCAATAAAAGATACTCCCTTCAGTTGATAGGTGCTCCCATGGGGTCTCCATGTGGAGCCATCATGGCCAATTTGGTCGTGGCCTATTGGGAAAGGGAGAATGTACTAGCTAACTCTTTCGTTCAAGACAGGGTGTTGATGTACACATGTTTTCTGGATGATATATTTACCATCCTCAAAGGAGATAAGGAGGCAGCAGACTAAATTGTAAAGTTTTTCAATTCCTCAACTGGGTTTCTCAAGTTCACTTCTTGTTTTGCCTTAGACAGGATTGCATATTTAGAGGTAGACCTGATGAAAGATAAAGATAATAGTTGTTTTATAGCCATAATACATCGGAAGGAAACTTTTTCTAACAGCTATTTACAGTTCAGCAGTTGTCACCCATTTTCACAGAAGAGGTCCGTCATTAAAGGTCAACTGGTTAGAGCTGCTAGGATGGTGACTAAGGATAGTGATTTCATTGAGGAATGTAACTTTATGAGAAGTCTTTTATTTAACAGAGGTTATCCAGCGGGGCTCATTTCTGACCTCTTGACGGAAGTATGGAGTAAGAGGGAGACAGGTTTTTATTTACCTATTCTTAATCAAACTAGTGTGCCCCAAGAGAATTATAGTTCTAGCCCAGTTCTAAGAGCATCTAATCCTTGTAGTTTCATATTGACATATAGTATGGATGTAAAGGAGATTATTTCTACTATCTACTGGAACTTGGTCATACAGGATGGTTCCACTCGGAAGAAATTAATGGAATACCCAAGGATGGTTTTCAAAAGGGGTTATAATCTCAAAAGCATCCTTGAGAGAAAATCTAGGGTTCCAAACATTAGAGTGGGCATGTACAAATGTAACATGTGCCATTATTGTAGGAATATTAAAGTGGGCTCTACTTTTGAAGTTAGGGGTACCAAGTATGGAATACAGGGTAGATTCAACTGTACCAGCTCCCAAGTAGTTTATTTGGCCATGTGTGCCCAATGCCCGGCTTTCTATGTCAGGAAAACAGATAGGAAACTACAAGAGCACATGTATGAACATCTGTATGCTATAAGAAAGGGCAAGATGGAGAACGCTTTGGTGAAACATGTTATAGATAATCCTCAACATGAATTTTTATTCCTAGCAATTGATCAAGTACAGTCAGATGGGAGGGGGGGGGGCAGATTCACTCATTTTGTAGAGCAGGGAATTGGTCTGGCAGCTAAGGTTAGATGCCTGCCATTATCCTCGGATTAATGGTATGTCATCAATTACATGTTTATTAAAACTCAAAAGTTTAAACAGATGAAGGTATTATATAATTTTACAAGTGTCTAAATACATAATTTGCTTGGTACATTGTAGTTTTGGATACAAGTTATCAAATAGATAGGGGTAATTCCCTCTTAAGAAGTTGCAGTGCCACGTGGGTGGTTGTGGGGATTATATCAGTAAATTTTAAATGGTTCAGTCAGACATATTAATATACGAACATATTAAAGTACATGTAGGGTTCCATGTTATATGTCATGTATTTCCGAACTAAGCAGTTTTGTGCTGGAAATGTGTTGTGTTAACATTTTATAGTTTTATACTTCTACATATTTTAAATTGTTACTTCAGCTAAGGTCAATTTGGTACATTCATATTTTATAGACTGTCCGACATAATATATGTCCCAAATGGATGCTGTAAGTTTATTGTTAAATAAATTTTCCATTTTTATGTATTTCAACCGTCATTTTAGCTCAGGGTAACTTGGTGCATCTATTCTACAGACAGTATTCTATGCTATATAATAAGTACTTTAAACACAACAGCCTTGTGCAAGTAATATATTGTGATAAGGTTATCATTTCATTGTATGAATACAATTTTTCAATACAGGTTGATTATAGTACTTATATTTAATAAGGGACATTTCATTTAATACGACCAGTATGTTTTTTTAAGATGTTTTTTTTTAAATAGTAATGGATTGTGAACATATTTCTTTGTGATCATGTGAGAGGAAGGCTAAAAATATAAGAAGGGGTTTAACTGCTACGATGTTGTATCCGCTCTGAGGAAGTTGTTTTTTGTAACTGACGAAAAGCTAGTGTTTGACCTTAAATAAACGTTTTTCTTCATTTTCAAAATTTCGGGTGATTTGTTAAAGGCTTCTGGTGGGTTACTGGAGAGTTTCCACCTGTGTTTTCTTCATTACAGTTTTTTCTTCGTTCAACAGTTTGTATTGTGTGTTTGTTTGTGATGGAAGGCGCTCCGGTTCCACCATCGGGATCATCAACAGATGAGGAAGCCGGTAATTTGACAAAACTGATAGAATTGCTTACGCAAAAGGTGAATTCTCTTTCTAACCATTTTGATGATATTATGGGATCTCAACAGAGCCTAAGGGCTAATACTTCCAGCTTTTTTAATGGAGACAACACTGAGGGGAATGGTGCAGGTGGCTCTACAAGTGTGTTCTACAGAAACTGTGGGATTCCCAGTAACCAACGGTGAATCCCAACACCATAGGAGAGTCAATGAGATTTTAGGAGCCAGAACTTATGATGAACAACTGTCAGATGGTGTGCGAATGCAGGGGATTTCAACATCCCAGTCTTTGAAGATATCCATGACTGTGAATAATCCCCAAGTTATGTCTAATTTAAATCAGTGGCTGAACAGTTCCTTTTCTTTTTATGACAATCAAGGCACCAACACTATCGAACAAGGTATGTCAACTGAAACTGATTTACCTACTAAACTGAACTTGTTCGATCAAAAATTAATGAGATTAAGGAAAATCCAGTTGGAGGGTTCATACTTTGGAGAATGTAAGCAATCCAAAGTAGTTCCCAAGGGCCTAAGATCTTGACAATACCCTCACGGGTTGGTGGAGGGATCAGCGTTTCACATGGACTTAATCCAATTATTTGATAGACATGGTTTTGAACTTTTGAATTTGATGTGCAAACACTATCAACTATCTGCTGATGGCTTGATTACTGATATCAACAAGCTGGATGGGGAGATAAAAATTACTTAAATTTTCATAGTTACAGGTTTGATTATGAAAGGACTTTCAGTAGTATAGATCAATACATATTTAAAATCATGTCTAACAAGATTAAAAAGCTACAGAGGGATGTAAAGGCTTATAAAGAGGGCCTTGCCTACCCAAAGCCTCCTACATCCCAGGGAAACTTTTGGCTTCTACTACATGCCAATCTGATGGACATAACACAGCTGGTTCGGGAACAGGAATGAGAACCAGCAGTGTGGAGAATCAACCTGTAGATTCTATAGATCTGAATGAACCGGTCCAACAAAGTGAACGTTTGGCTTCTCAGTATAGGTCAAACAACCCTACAGAGGAGGTGGAGGGTTCAAATTTTCAGACTCCAGCCTCGACCCAACCCTCTCATCAAGGCCAGAAACCCAGGAACAGGTCAAGGAACAGGAGAAACTAGACTTGACCAATATTGCTAATGGTTAAGCTTCTTGAGTTCATGTAACATTATAATGAACATTGGCTTGGACTTTACAATTTATAATTTTTCTGATTTTGTTTTCACTAGTGATTTAGTGGAATTATTAGCAACGGGCTCTCTTTTGTGCCTTCTAAGAGGGCAGATTTGGCTAAAACTATAATAGATTTGAAATGATTTGTCAGAAAACAAAATCTACAGTTACTGTTGGGCAATCTAATGAGGGACAAGGGTGATTTATTTGTATCTAGTACTTACAACCATCCTTTGTACCCCTCGTTTGAACTTTTCGAACAGATCTGTGAACTTGATATACGTCACTTGCTGAGCCAACATCTTTTAAAGCAAACTTCTAAATTTAACATCAGCAAGGAGGAGAGGTCCATATTAGATTCATTATGTAACTCTCCAGTCAGGGTTATGCAACCTGACAAGGGGGGTGGGTTGGTAGTGATGAACGAAGTGGAGTACATCAGGAGAATGAGGGACATTTTAGTTTCAGATACATACATGGAAGTGTCCGAAATGAATTGAATATAGGCCTGTCTAGGGTATCTTCATATTTTAATGACATGTTTATTAATAATTCAGTAGATTTAGATTTATTCAATTTTATGTCCTTATCATCTCCAAGGGTTCCAATCATATTTGGGTCTCCATAAATCCACAAGAACTCTGTAGACCCCCCCCATGCATCTTCTGGTCAGCACCAGGGGTAGTATCACCTATGCCAGTGCCAAAGTGGTGGATACAATCTTGAAGAAATATGTGGTGAGTGAGCCTCAAATATCTAAAGACTCCTGGTCTTTTCTATCAAGGGTCAACAAAGTACCATATAGTGTAGATAGTCATATCTTGACTATAGATGTAAAGGATTTGTATTCCTCCATTCCCCATTCAGTAGCTTTGGATTGGATTCCGGCCATGATGATCACTATGCAAGCTCCAGCTGAGGAGATTCATTTGGTCAGCGAATTGCTAGGCATAATTTTGTCTTGCAATTACATGACATTCAATAAAAGATACTTCCTTCAGTTGATAGGTGTTCCATTGGGTCTCCATGTGGAGCCATCATGGCCAATTTGGTCGTGGCCTATTGGGAAAGGGAGAATGTACTAGCTAACTCTTTCATTCAAGACAGGGTGTTGATGTACACGTGTTTTCTGGATGATATATTTACCATCCTCAAAGGAGATGAGGAGGCAGCAGACTAAATTGTAAAGTTTTTCAATTCCTCAACTGGGTTTCTCAAGTTCACTTCTTGTTTTGCCTTGGACAGGATTACATATTTAGATGTAGACCTGATGAAAGATAAAGATAATAGTCATTGTATAGCCAAAATACATCGGAAGGAAACTTTTTCTAACAGCTATTTACAGTTCAGCAGTTGTCACCCATTTCCACAGAAGAGGTCCATCATTAAATGTCAACTGGTTAGAGCTGCTAGGATGGTGACTAAGGATAGTGATTTCATGGAGGAATGTAACTTTATTGAGAAGTCTTTTATTTAACAGAGGTTATCCAGTGGGGCTCATTTCTGACCTCTTGACGGAAGTACGGAGTAAGAGGGAGACAGGTTTATATTTACCTATTCTTAATCAAACTAGTGTACCCCAAGAGAATTATAGTTTTAGCCCAGTTCTAAGAGCATCTGATCCTTGTAGTTTCATATTGACATATAGTATGGATGTAAAGGAGATTATTTCTACTATCTACTGGAACTTGGTCATACAGGATGGTTCCACTCGGAAGAAATTAATGGAATACCCAAGGATGGTTTTCAAAAGGGGTTATAATCTCAAAAGCATCCTTGAGAGGAAATCTAGGGTTCCAAACATTAGAGTGGGCATGTACAAACGTAACATGTGCCATTATTGTAGGAATATTAAAGTGGGCTCTACTTTTGAAGTTAGGGGTACCAAGTATGGAATACAGGGTAGATTCAACTGTACCAGCTCCCAAGTAGTTTATTTGGCCATGTGTGCCCAATGCTCAGCTTTCTATGTCAGGAAAACAGATAGGAAACTACAAGAGTGCATGTATGAACATCTGTATGCTATAAGAAAGGGCAAGATGGAGAATGATTTGGTGAAACATGTTATAGATAATCCTCAACATGATTTTTTATTCCTAGCAATTGATCAAGTACAGTCAGATGGGAGGGGGGGACCAGAGTCACTCATTTTGTAGAGCAGGAAATTGGTCTGGCAGCTAAGGTTAGATGCCTGCCATTATCCTCGGATTAATGGTATGTCATCAATTACATGTTTATTAAAACTCAAAAGTTTAAACAGATGAAGGTATTATATAATTTTACAAGTGTCTAAATACATAATTTGCTTGGTACATTTTAGTTTTGGATACAAGTTATCAAATAGATAAGGGTAATTCCCTCTTAAGAAGTTGCAGTGCCACGTGGGTGGTTGTGGGGATTATATCAGTAAATTTTAAATGGTTCAGTCAGACATATTAATATACGAACATATTAAAGTACATGTAGGGTTCCATGTTATATGTCATGTATTTCCGAACTAAGCAGTCTTGTGCTGGAAATGTGTCGTGTTAACATTTTATAGTTTTATACTTCTACATATTTTAAATTGTTACTTCAGCTAAGGTCAATTTGGTACATTCATATTTTATAGACTGTCCGACATAATATATGTCCCAAATGGATGCTGTAAGTTTATTGTTAAATAAATTTTCCATTTTTATGTATTTCAACCGTCATTTTAGCTCAGGGTAACTTGGTGCATCTATTCTACAGACAGTATTCTATGCTATATAATAAGTACTTTAAACACAACAGCCTTGTGCAAGTAATATATTGTGACAAGTTTATCATTTCATTGTATCAATACAATTTTTCAATACAGGTCGATTAGGGTACTTATATTTAACAAAGGACATTTAATTTAATACGACCTGTATGGTTTTTTTAGGATGTTTTTTTAAATAGTAACATTTTTTGAACTCACTTCTTTGTGATCATGTGATAGGAAGATTAAAATATAAGAAGGGGTTCTATTGTTATGATGTTGTATCCGTTCTGAGGAAGTTTGTCTTGGATACTGACGAAAAGCTAGTGTTTGAGCTTAAATAAATGTTTTTCTTCGTTTTCAACATTTCGGGTGATTTGTCATAGGCTTTCGGTGGGTTACTGGAGAGTTTCCACCTGTTTTTTCTTCATAATGCTTAAGGTGTTTACCTTTCAGGTACAAGGTATAGGGTTTGATTTTCATCTTTGTGGGAAATTGGCTAAGTTTAAAATGGCTTACAAGGGCAGTTAGCCTAGTACTTAGCATTGAACCCACCTATAATTAACACTTAATGTGATAATAGCAAGGGTATGTCGTGTATAGTAGTAATACAGTTACAAGGTAGACTATAGACTTTAATAGATGTTTACTTAATCCCAGGAACTGGAGTGAATTTTGTGAAGAAATAGTGAGAGATTATAATTTCAAATATGAAAGGAAGCCTTATAATTGTTAGGGATTTTAACTGTCTGATAAATGAAAATGACTCTAGTACTTCTGTCAAACCCAGACTCTCTTCTACAGCCAAAGCTCTATTATTTTATTTATTTATTTATTTTAATTTGGAAAGGTTATTCAGTGAATGCCACATTCCCTTCCTGAACAGGATATAAATGTAAAAAAAAGAGAGAAAAAGAAAAAAAATAAATAAACATGGATGAAGTAGTAGTTGAGCTTTGAAATGGTTTAACAACTGCCTAAAGGATACATAATTCACAGTAGGATGAGGAAAGGAGCTGCTCTCTTTACTCATAGCAAGGATTCTGAGCAAGGATGTTTATTATTTAAATTTTATGTAAACTACATACCCAAACATGCAGGAGATCTGTAAGTAATGTTATATGTGGACATAATGGCTCTACTTTGTTCTAGAAAGAAAACTCTCCCAAGATAATTCTCTAGTCCTGCAAAATTGAGTCAAACAACCTGTTTAATTTGTATCCCTAAAAAAAGTATTATTTTATCTTTATTTTACTATTTGTTTACCAGGTTAGTCTCACTAAAACAGATCTCTCCTCCACTCATCTGCACAGTCTGCCTAGTATCCTAAAGTTAACATTAACACATCCATAGGTGACCTAATATTCTTAGCAAGTTGCATAACAAGTTGTACCCTGTTACTAGATGAACAAATCAAATCCACCATAAAAATGCAATATTGCCTTATGCAGATGCTGTGAATTACAATAATATTTGAACATAAATGCTACGATCATATTAGTATCCTCAGAAATTCACTCCAGGTTGCTTTATAACAAAATTATCTATATAATCAGCTTCTCCATCAAAATCAAAGTAAAACAAATGTATTGTTCATATGCCTAGGTAATAAAAAAGCACACACACACACACACACACACACACACACACACACACACACACACACACACACACACACACACACACACACACACACACACACACACAATCAAGTAAAACAACCACCATGTAAAAATGAATGCATTTAATAGTAAAACTGGTAAGCACTTTCTCTACATAAAATAGCTTCTTCAGACCAAAAGTGAGAACATACAGCATCCAAGTTTAAATAGAATTACACCTGTTACACAACTAACCAATCATAGGAATCACATATTTAAAGATACAGACACTTGATTTCTATGAAACATGAAACACAAAACATACTTCTAAGAAATATATAAAAAAATCTAAAAAATAAAAACATCATATGTGTGCAGAAATGACTTCTTCCTCACCCCCCTAGATTTTAAAACTAGGTGTAGAGGGATATGTTCATTTAATCCATGGCCCTTATGAGGCTGCAGTGAGATTATCCATCTAATCTCCCTTAGCTCCGTCTCATTTTCTACATCCCACATTCTAATATCAGTCTCCATCACATCTGTAGCTATAAACTTAAAAGTGTGGTTAGCTCCAAATGTATTAACATATTTTCTTAGGACATTAACCACATTTTCCTTATGTAAACAATAAATATGGTCTGTGACACTTTCTTTAAACTTGTGGTTTGTTTTGCCACATAAAATGAAGAGCATACCTCACAAAAAGTGAGATAAACTGCATTGAAGGTATTGCAGTCAGCTGAAGCAGAAAAATGAAACTTCTGGCCCATATCAGGCTGAATAAATATTCCATCAATACTTAAAAAAAATCACAAAAATTACACTTTCCACATCTATGGGTACCTAAACCAAAATGCCTGTTTTGGTGCCTTTTTGGGTAACAAAGTAGCTTTTTCAAATTCTTCTCATTCTTGTAATAAAAAGTAGGGCACCCCCCCCCCAACTGTCTCAGATATAGAGAGATCTGTAAATAAATTAAGCCAATTTTTAGAAATGATGCTCCTAAGTGCATTTGTAGCACTACTAAAAGTGAGAGGGACTCTCACTATGCTGCTGACCCTAGTACTCCTTACATTATCTTTTATTGGTGTAGCAAAGAAAAAGCTTAGCCCTACCATTCCTTATCATAGTGGCTTTCTTTAATACCCTTCAATATTTCTTCAATTTTTTTATCCCCCTCTTCATGAAGTCACTACGTAGAACACAAATACTATTCTCAAAATCAATTTCATCAACGTGGAGTCGTGATGCACTCATGACTTGCCCCTTAATAACATTTTAAAATATATGTGAGGGGTGCATACTATTCGAATGTACATAAGTGGAACAATAACATTCCTTTCTAAACAAACTGGCTGAAAGCTTATTGTCCTGAGTCTTAACCACCTTTACATCAAGAAATTCTATCTCACACAGAGATGACTTCATAGTAAACTCCAAAATTGAGGTTGTACTATGTAGATATTCCAGGAATTCATGCAAACCTTGCTCAGTACAACACCATATCAAAAAAGGTCATCCACAAACCTTCTAAAAAAGGGAATACATATACCCCACCATTCCAATTTTATAACAAATTGTGTCTCCCACCATACTAGAACTGCATTGGCATAGGAATTGGTACACCAAGTGCCCATAGCTGCACCAGAACACTGATGAAAAAATTGTTCATCAAAAACAAAAACATTATGTTCCATAATCATTTCAAATAAATAACTAATCAGCTCAATAGGAACCGAGTCATAGCTACTATAGTGTGATAAAAAGTTCTTCACCATCATGATTCCTTGTTCATTTGGAATTACTGTGAAAAGTGATCTCACATCTAAGATCACTAACATACATCCCTTGACATATAAACCACTCTTTCTAAACATATATAGATCATTTAAAAAATAATCTGTGTCCCTCAGTGCATAATTATCCACTATGGGATATAGCAACTTTTCAACATAAATAGAGAGTGGCTCAGTGAGCCACCCTGCCCTCACAAAAATGGGTCTAAAAGGGAGATTCAACAGACTCTTATGAATCTTAGGTTATCCTTAGAAACACTGAACCAATGGTGTTTCTATAACAAAATACTTATACAAATCTTCAGTTATTGCCCCCCTCAATCCAAGTATTGTACAATGAAGCCCTAAAACTGGATATCATACTTTCATCATCAATTTGAGAAATGTTAATAATAGCATCACTCAAAATATCTGTCATCATTTTAAAATAATACTCAGGATCCATAACAACAATAAAACCACCTTTTTCTGCTGGTCTGATAGCTTTGGTATCATTGCTTATCAATTAGTTCACTGCCTGATGCTCTACAAAAGTTAAATTATTAAAACCATACCTTCTATTATGATCAAGAAATAAATCTGAAAAAATCTTGTTCACATAACTTCAAAAACACATCTAAAACTCGGTATAAAAGTGCTAGGATGTTTAAAAGTCATAATATTAGAATCATTACTTTCACTTTTGCATATCAGTTTCAACATAAGTTGTCTGGCAAAAATCTGTAAATCATTAACAGTATCTGCATGATCGGCTATATGTGCTGGAATAAAAGTCAGTCCTCTATTAAGTACAGAACATTCAATATCCGAAAGTACCTTGTTGGAAATATTCCACACTAATGGCCAGTTTGTACTGTCCACATTCTCTTTATGAACATGTTGTCCATTCCTTCATTCTCATGTTTTCACTTCCCTCGAGCTCTGCTCCTGGACTGACCTCTGGTTCTCATATGGACTGTTTTTATCAGTAGGGTTAACGAAATAAATGGCTCTGCTGAAGTCGTACTGGTTTTCCACTTGACAACAGGTATCTGCAAATTCTCTGTTGTCTTAGAACAAGTAGCCACAAAACCACTCCTAATGCCCAAAGTTCCATCTACATTATTGGGAGGTGTAGCATAAACAGAGGTGCTGCTTTTGTTGAATTATGTACTGCTGGACTATGTACATCACCAGTTTCACCAATGACATTATTTATTCTTTTTCTTTCACTTTTCCCGGTTAGGGGTCACCACAGTGGATCACCTGTCCGCTCATGATTAGCAGTGGAATTTTACAGTGTCGAGTTTCCAGTCTGGCGCCCAACCTTCCACAGAAGGCACACACACACACACACACACACACACACACACACACACACACACACACACACACACACACACACACACACACACACACACACACACTCACACCTAGGGCCAATTTAGAGTGTCCAATCTACCTGCAGCATGTCTTTAGGATGTGGGAGGAAACCAGAGCAGCCAGAGGAAACCCACGTGACCACAGGGAGGACATGCAGACTCCACACAGAAGGCACCCCAGTGAAGGATTGAACCAGAGAACCTCTTGCTGTGAGGCGGCAATGCTAACCACTGCACCACCGTGGCTGCCCACTGACATTATTTATATGGGATTTCAATGGATGTTTGGTGCTGTTTATAACTAGGTGGTGGTTTTTGTCCTGTACCAGAGGTACGTGGCCGTGAGAACACATTATTATTTCTGAAGTCACCTAAATCTGTGGCCAGAAAAATTTTGTTGAAACTGATATACAAAATTGAAAGTAACGATTCTAATATTATGATTTTTAAACATCCTAGCACTTTTATACTTACAAACCACCCAGTTGGAGATGATTTTTGAAGTTATGTGAACAAGATTTTTCAGATTTATTTCTTGATAATAATAGAAGGTATGGTTTTAATAATTTAACTTTTGCAGAGCATCAGGCACTGAACCAATTGATGAATGATATTTCAAGAGCTATTAGACCAGCTGATAAAGGTGGCTTAATTGTTGTTATGAATTCTGATTATTAACGATGACAGATATGTTGAGTGATGTTATTGTTAACATGTCTCATACTGACATTGAAAGTATGATATCCAGTTTTAGGGCTTCGTTGTACAATACTTGGATTGAGGGTGCAATAACTGAAGATTTGTAT
This sequence comes from Protopterus annectens, assembly GCF_019279795.1. NCBI lineage: Eukaryota > Metazoa > Chordata > Ceratodontiformes > Protopteridae > Protopterus > Protopterus annectens. The sequence continues at coordinate 1,294,534,678 of NC_056729.1, read as the reverse complement.
AAGTATTTTGTGACAGAGGACAAACTGTTAAAAAATAACGCAACTGAGCGTAATTCGAACTTCCTGGGTTGATCCAACAATACTTCAGCAAACTAAAAAAGTTAAAAGTAGCGTTCGTTATTTTAAATAAAAAGATAGCGTTTATTAAGCGGTGAACCATTGTGGCTTAACGAAAAGCGGATTTTATGTTTAATGCTTAATAAACGTTATCTTTTTATTTAAAATAACAAACGCTACTTTTAAAGTTTTTAGTTTGCTGAAGTATTGTTGGACCAACCCAGGAAGTTCGAATTATACTTATTTTGTGATAGAAACACCACTGATTTTCTTTGTTTCCAAGGATTACCTAAGATTCATAAGAATCCAATGAAATCCCCTTTTAGACCCATTTTTGCAGGGACAGGGTGGCCCACTGAGCCACTCATTATTTATGCTAAAAAGTTGCTACATCCCTCCATCATTAGTATTACTATGTACTGTGGGACACTGAGCATTTTTTGAATGATCTATATATGTTTAGCAAGAGTGGTTTATATGTCAAGGGATGTATGTTAGTGACCTTAGATGTGAGATCACTTTTCGCAGTAATTCCAAATGAACAAGGTATCATGATGGTAAAGAACGTTTAGCACACTATGGTAGTTACGACCATGCTCATATTGAGATGATTAGTTATTTGAAAGGTAATTTAACCCAGGAGGAGGGAGGTGTGATGCTTAACCAATATTAATACAAGAAAGTTATCTTGCAGCCTATCCCATGAATAGCTATTGATTGGTTTATTCAAGGAATTTTTGACTCTGATTTGCTGCTATATTTCTTCCTTGCTATCAAAGCACAGAGACAGGAGGCCCCGTGGACTATGATGTTTGCAGATGACATTGTGATCTGTAGTGAGAGTAGAAATCAGGTTGAGGAGACTCTGGAGAGGTGGAGATATGCTCTAGAGAGCAGAGGAATGAAGGTCAACAGGGCTAAGATAGAATATATGTGTGTAAATGAGAGGGAGGGTAGAGGAATGGTGAGGATGCAGGGAGTAGAGTTGGTAAAGGTGGACGAGTTTAAGTACTTGGGATCAACAGTTCAGAGTAATGGTGAATGTGGAAGAGAGGTGAAGAAGAGAGTACAGGTAGGGTGGAATGGGTGGAGAGGAATGTCAGGAGTGATTTGTGACAGACGGGTACCAGTAAGAGTGAAAGGGAAGATCTACAAGAGGGTAGTGAGACCAGCTATGTTATATGGGTTGGAGACAGTGGCATTGACAAAAAGGCCAGAGTCCGAGCTGGATGTGGCAGAGTTAAAGATGTTAAGATTTACACTCGGTGTGACTAGGCTGGATAGGATTAGGAATCAGTATATTAGAGGTTCAGCTCATGTTGGACAGTTTGGAGACAAAGCAAGAGAGACGAGATTGCATTGGTTTGGACATGTGCTGAGGAGGGATGATGGGTATATTGGGAAAAAGATGCTAAGGATGGAGCTGCCAGGTAAGAGGAGAAGAGGAAGGCCTGAGATAAGGTTTATGGATGTGGTGAGAGAGGACATGCAGGCGGTTGGTGTGACAGAGCAAGATGCAGAGGATAAGAAGAAATGGAAAGAGATGATCCGCTGTTGCGACCCCTAATGGGAAAAGCCGAAAGAGGATGATGATCAAAGCACAGAGACATGGCTTTGAGCTATTAAACATTGTTATGATTTTTAGTTACTCACTAATTCCTCTTCACCAAGTAGTAAGAATTACTGTGCAACAGCTATGGGCCATAAGTAAGTCATTGTAAGTTCTTGGATGATAGAACTGTCCCATTGATTCTTTGGGGTCTTTCAAGCCTTATCGTGCCAAATGTTTTCATTATATGTATGATAGCAGGTATAATAAGCTACAATAGGATCATTTTTAGGTTTAGATTTGCACTTTGGAGGTATTGGATTTGCTGATATAGAGCCGATCTGTGACCTTGTTGTGATCATACTCGCGAAAGGGCGTTTGATTGGTCTGCTTAGAGCAGACCATGTTTTCATTGGTTAAAGCTACTCCAACCTGATAGGAGGTTAGGTGTGATGCTTAATCATTAATAACAAAAGTTACTTCGTAGTCTATCCTGTGAACAGCTATTGATTGGTCTAGTCTAGGAATTGTTGACTCTGATTTGCTGCTATGAGTGCAAGAGCAATTAGCCATAAGTAATCCATTGTAAGCTGTAGGATGATTCAATCATCCCAATGATTCTTTGGGGTTTTTAAGCCTTTGATTTTGCCAAATGTATTTGTTACATGTATGATAGCAGGCATATTAAGTCACAACAGGTAGTGGTTTTAGTTTGCAACAACTATATTTGTCAAATGTTGCTGAATACACAGCTTCGCTGTATGAGTGTCTTCTTTTGTAGAGGAGCTGTGTATTTCTGCAGGCCTGGGACCCATGGGAGTCAACCAGTGGTGTTACTCAGATGTTCTGATTTTTGATACATTGATATGTTTCTTGTGATCATTTCAGTAGGACAGATTTCTCAAAAAGTTTAAGTGATTGTCTCATTGGTTTGCTGAGATTATTAATTATGCACAATCAATTTTCTAATTGTTGCTAAACAGTGATTTGATGCTTTATAATTGTTTTAATTATATAACACTGTGTACTTGGTGCATTTTTTAATGGTCTTAGGAAGCAACAGGGAGTTGCGTAAGTGCTTACCATTTTACTGTTTTATATTTATTTATTTTTTATTTTTATTAAATACACACAATGCAAAACACTCCAGTAGCAACCCACTGGTGTCCACTCCTCACTGAGCAGTGGTGGATGTTTTTTGCCTTTATAATATTTCTTCTACACCACTGGTTTGCTACTGGAGTGTTTTGCATTGTGTGTATTTGAATATAGAGAAATTAATACAGCATTTCTCAGTACCAAAAGAGCAAGACTAGAGGTAACTTCCTTATTCAAGTTCATTTTCTCTAGACTGAGATACTATATTAACTAGTACAAATGGTTCAGTATTGATAATATAGAGGATTATGATTAGATCTCTGATTATAACCAGCTTATTATGTGTTAGAGACAATGATGTCAAGAAATTCACATCAAGAACAACGCTTGAGAGGAGAATCTTGGCATCAATGTCAAGAACACATAACTATGATAATGACTGGAGACACAATCATAATTCTTTGTAGCATATGGAACTTTATCTGCTTCATGTCCTGCCACTTACAAAAAAAGATGTGGGATGATTAAGTGTTCATGAATGCCGTCACATAGCTAGCAGCATACTTAGCAACTTCTTTGCTTAAGAATTCTGGGCATATGCAAAAGTAATGAGAGGACAAAGGATCAAAATCAGGGACAGTATTTTTTTTTTAATATTACTATAATGCCCTTTAAAATGTTAATAGAAAAACGAATTTTGCATCAACATGCATTTACTGAACAATAAGTATAAAACTCATAACATCTGGCATTGACTGACTGTAATCCTCAGTAATTTACCAGAAAATCTAAAATTTTATGAATGAAATGGCAAAAATAGGACATAACATCAGGGACATTTTGCAGAATCAGGGCCAGCTGAGAGGTACAGCAGGCAAAAAGAAAGTGCTCCTCTGATAGAAGGTAAAACAGCTTTTAAAATCAATCAGACACTTTGTTCTGCCACACTTTCTGTTTGTAAGTGTGGCAGAGTGAAGTTCTGACACCTCTGAAAAATTGCTTTGTCTTCTGCTGCTATTTCCCAGATGCAATTATATCCTGTTAATCTCCAGTGCGAGATAGAATAGTTGTGTAAAATCTTACCATAACCATAGATGTCCTTCTCTTCTATGTTGCTGTATTCTTTACATATGGGTTGTATTCCACTCATCAACCCGACGTCAGGCCTGTATATAAAAGCTTAGAACCACTGCCTGTATGTGGGACGTTGCAGGATGGCACAAACAATGTCACCCATAAAAGAGACATCCACACATACAATCTTCAGAATAAGAAAGCACCATAAGGAAAGGAGTCCAAAAGGAGCCTAAGGAGATTATCCTAGGAAAGAGCAAGTTGTAGGAGGGAAGGTGGGAGGGATGGAATACTGCAACATAGCAGAGAAGGACATCTATGGTTATGGTAAGATTTTACACAACTATTCTATGTCCTCCTATTCAGTGTTGCAGTATTCTTTAAATATGGGAGAGTGCAAAAGCTGAAAGGGAACCCAGGGAGGAGGACAGACTAGGGAAAAGCTAAGAGGAAGGACTTTCCAGAAATCCATGCAGAATTGCCCTTGCAAAATCTGCCATGGACCTGGAAACAGTGTCCAATTTGTAATGTTTCATAAAGGTATGAACAGATGACCAAGTGGCAGCTTCCAGAATGGAATGAGCATGTAGACCTTTAAAGAAGACCCCTGAGGATGCCACTGATCTAGTGGAATGGGCCTTAACAGATGCCGATAAGGACTTCCCATGGAATTCATAACAAAACATATGGAAATGGTTTGTTTGGATACAGGTAAACCCAGAGCCCTGCGATGAAAGGAAACCAAAAGTTGGTCAGACCTCCTAATGGACTTAGTTTTGTCAAGTTAAAATCTGAGCTGTCTACGAACATCCAAGGTATGCAAAATCCTCTCACTGGGGGTTTGTGGCGAAGCAAAAAATGTAGGCAATTGGACGTATTGATTAAGAAACAACTCATTCACCATGTTGTGCAGGAAGCTTGGGTTAGTTCTCAAGGATACCTGTGAAAAACTCGAAAAAGGGGGAAGCCATCAATGCCTGAATCCCAGAGACCCTTCTAGCAGAGGTTAAGGCTACTAGAAGCACAGGTTTCCATGTGCAGAACTGTACATAAGCAGAAGCTGCTGGTTCAAAAGGGTCCTGTGTAAGTTTTTCTAACACATAGTTAAGATCCCAAGGAGGAGGAACTAGTTTCCTGGGGGTCTTCAATGTAGGATGTCTTTAAAAAAAGCATAACTTCTAACCTGGAAGCTATGGGGGAGTTAAAGGTTAACAGGCAGACAAAGCAGAACATTGGACTTTAACTGAAGAGTAAGAAAGACCGATGTTGAACCAGCAAACAAAGCACTCCAAGGAGAATTGTATCCTCGGCTACACAAGTGAAAACATTGTTTTATTTTAACGCACCACAAATACAAATACTGCATTTTTGTCCTGTAAAGTCAGAACCTCTTCAGAAATACAACTAAACCATCAAGTGTTCCTTATATACTAATTAAGACAAAATTCATTGATTAATCCAAGTACAAATTACCCTTTTAACTATTTCACCCAAGCTAAAACCATACTTAGTATCAGTGTTGTTTCCTAACATGTTTAAATGCATTCTCCACATTTATTAACAAATGTATGTTTTTTTAAAAACATGTACCATCCTATTAAGAACTTCTTCTAAATATAATTAATACAACAAATAAATAAAATAAAGAAGGTACAAAATGTTAGTTATGTATTCTTACAACATGAATTTAAAAAAAAGTGTCACAGCGCCATCTAATGGTAAAACAGCTATATTAGTTCCTAGTAACCTACATATTTGTAACCAAAGACAGGTTCCATTGGTCATATGTGCAATACATTTTTCCATAATAAGTATACACACAGAATATGTGCCAATTCATTTTAAACTAAATAAGAAGTGAATGTACATAAGTTAGATTTGCACAATAAATGTATATATAAAACAAAACAAAAATCTATTTACAATTTGCCTGACCTGGTCTGAATGACCACATCTCCCTGGCCCCCGTCCTGAAACTTAGGACAGCCAAATATGTGATGATTTCATATGTTCAGTGCACAATGCTTTCAGTGCGCAATGCTAAACAGAACAAAGAATCAATCTCTGTGAGAAGTGATATTCTGCTTGTTTATTTGCATGATGTTCAGATACCATCTGTCTCATCACTGGGTCATCAAGGATTATAGGCAAGTCGGAGTCCGTCAGAGTTTTTCCCAGATTGATGCAGGACAGTGGGGTTTGTTCTTTTAGCTGCTGTTTGTGATGAAAAAGAATTTGTGGCATCAGGTACGTATGTGAGTGTTTGTGTGTATGTGTGATTTGTGTGAGTGCACATTCGCAACATTGTGAAGAGAATGAATATTATATAAGCAAATGGTACATATTCATGTTTGGGGAAACATTATTTATTTATTTACTGGCCTTTTTTTTACCAGGAAAGTCCAGCTGGGCTAAAAATGTACCCATTTTCAATGGTGGCCCAGGAAGTAAAGCTCCAGTACTACATAAAAAATACAATGACCATTGTTCAAAATATTGCAGATGACATACAATGAGCACTGTTTCAAATATTATTACAAGTAACATAATATTTTTAAAGACTGATAGAAAAGAAAAAATACAATGTAAGAGAAAACTTATTGAGATATAAGTTTATTGCTGCAGTATTTACATTAAAAATAATTCGAATAAGAATTAAAGACAGGATATACAGGCTTAATGAGAGACCCAGAGTTGTACAGTACATGGAATTGACAAGGATAGACAAAATGTTCATGGGGATGGCCTGAAAGTTATTGGGGGAAAGAGCGATTTATATAAATTTCAAAAGTATGTTTTGTATAGACTGTTGTCCACAAGTCTTATTATTCATATTCTGATACCAGCTTTATCCACTCAATGCTGTAGGTGAGCTGGTTCCAGTCTTTTTATTTAACAGGTGGAAGGCTGAGAATTAGTCTTGTAGAGCATGCCAGCCCATCAGTGGATGTCCACACACACACACACACACACACACACACACACACACACACACACACACACACACACACACACACACACACACACACACACACACACACACACACACACACACACACACACACACACACACACACACACACACACACACACACACACGCACACACACACACACGCACACACGCACACACACACATACACTGTCTGTCTCCATCTTCCTTGTTCTTGATCTCTCTCTGTCTGTCTGTCTAATTCATTCATTGAAAACAAGTTCTGTGAAGCAGCAATGCTAATGGTTTTATAAGGCTCCAAATTGCAAGACCCAAAGTTTCTGGTTCTGAGAGTCTAAGAAATAATAACACAGTAGTTGGAAAAATGCCTTTATGAACATCAGCAAAGGTTTCGGGTTACTACCCTTTTTCAATACTAATATATAAATTCAAAACCAAACTGGTTTAAATAGGAGTCAAAAAATCACATGACATGCAGCGCAAAGTCATGTGATAACAAACAGGATACAAAGTAAGAGATAAAATATGTAAAAATCTACACAACTTAAAACATTTTTAAATACATTTTAACTACTTTTTTAACTACATACACAACTTACATATAAACGTATGGACAGTGATACGTTATATTTGTACTTTCAGTGTAATGGCAGAATTTAAGCCAGGTGGATGATCAGCCGCTAGCCACCTGGCTTAAATTCTGCCATTACACTGAAACCAATCCTTGTTAAGTTACAACAAACTAAATTATGCTGCTAAAAAGTACAAATATAAAGTATCACTGTCCATACGTTTATATGTAAGTTGTGTATGTAGTTAAAAAAGTAGTTAAAAATGTATTTAAAAATGTTTTTAAGTTGTGTAGATTTTTACATATTTTATCTCTTACTTTGTATCCTGTTTGTTATCACATGACTTTGGGCTGCATGTCATGTGATTTTTTGACTCCTATTTAAACCTGTTTGGTTTTTGAATTTATGTATTAGTATTGAAAAAGGGCAGTAACCCGAAAGCTTTGCTGTTGTTCATAAAGGCGTTTTTCCAACTACTGTGTTTTTATTTTCTAATTTTTGTGCAGTACTGTGGTGTTTTCGTAGTCTAAGAAATAAACCATGAATCAAATAAATTAAATAAATAAATAAATATAAGCAAGTGTTGAACCTTGCTGTTACAAAGCCCTCATGCCCTCTCATTCCTGCTACGAACATATGTTATCTCCAAGATTACTATACCTTAGAGCATAGTCACTATTCAGAGATATAGGCTGAGAACAGTCACTATTCAGAGATACAGCCTTAGAGCATAGTCACTGTTCAGAGATACAGCCTTACAGCATAGTCACTATTCAAAGATACAGCAGGCTTGGACTTAATAGATATTGCCCCAGATTTACAATGGAGCTCTGTTATTCTAAGAATTTCGGATGTTATCCCCATTATTTCAGCATGCACTCCAGTAGTCCTTGGACTGTCCTTAAAGAATTCTTCCTTTGGAAACTAAGACTGACATTTTTGCAGCCACATCTTTTATTACCGGATTATTTCGGTCTCTGATATGATTTTAGTTTGCTAAACCAACAAACAGAATAGGAGCTGCATGCACATTTTGGAAATTCCGTCTTACTGCTTTGTCTATCTTTTTTTCCAAGAACTGTCTTATAGACAGATGAGCACAGGCAGCTATGAAGTAAACAAATCAATAATGATATTTAGCGATGCTTCTCCCTATAATTGTCGAGATAATATAGATTAATTGTCAGGTGTGTAATAATACTAATCAAAGTGGCCATGCGCAAGTATCACTGAACGACAAGATAAGGAGAAATGATTGATTACAGATGGCACTTCCAGTAATGTCCTGTACTCTTAGGGATGTAGATTCTCTAGAGCTCCAATTAACTCAGACCACAAATATGGAATGGCAGCCTGGGTAACAGGTGCAACAAACTGCACAAAAATACTTATTTAACATATTTATTTAGAAATGCAGCTCGGTATCAGAGTAACAAGTGCCAAATATATTTTTTCAGACATCCATTAAGCATAGATTTCTGTAAAATATATGTACTGCAGGCAAAGTTAACATAGTCAGCAATTTCTTTGACTGCCCATTTCCTTGTGCATCACTTAAAATAGCTTAAATCTGCTCTTCTCTTCTGTCTGTCTTTCTCTCTTTCTTAGGTTTGTTCTAGACAGTAGAAGCCAAAGACCTGTTTTTATTTGGCTGGTTACAGTTGTTTTGCACATAGATTAGTTTGCATGCACATAGTAATAATTGTATATCTTAATTATATACTTTTGTATCTGCCTTTCTCTTATACACTAAAACAAAATATAGTTGGAAGATAAAGCTCTTTTAACAACTAATAAAAGTTGTCGAAGGTGAACTGATAACATGGACGCAAGAATAAATACATAAATAAAATCTGCAGCTCTGTATTTCCCATTCCTGTTATGTTAATGGCACACAAATGTTTTGTGTTCTATACTCTGTTATGTTTCCAGATTGTTTACCTCACAGTGTATTGGTAAACTAGTCTACAGGATTCAACAGATGATGAAAACAGTTATTATCATAATGCATTATAAGTGAAATACTATTAAAAATGAAAATGTAATACTATTGAATTTATTAAGAGTAATAATAATAATACAGTGTTTGAAGGGATGGAGACATTTTTTTGATTATCTTAGTAATGTGTCTGGAATAGTATGTTGGCAGAGGTGGAGGGAGGCTGGCGCTATTTTAAAAGGAGTAGGAGTTTCTTCTTGAGGTGAGATTAACAGTTAAGAAACCGGGCACGTTTACTGTTGTACTTAATGGAGATTTTGAAGTCATCTGTATTTTATACTTGTTGCTGCCTCTGTTGTTCTTTACAGACACAGACTCATAAATGGGAGACAATCATTCATGTTCCTGGAAGTAAGACATAAATCACCTTTTAGAACTTAATTCAGGACTGAGGACGGGGATAATTTTCTTAGATGGAGTATGTCAGATTTTCCAAGTTTGACATTACTGTTAGCAGTGAACCTCCTTACCTTTTGTAATTGAATAACAAATTCTGCCAAAGTACTCACCAAGATGGTGCCAGTGTATTTGGTTAGGTTTGTCTACTGATCCACTCTATTTTGCTAATTTCTTTACTTTGGATTATTTTTTGTGTCATTCTTCAGTTACTTCAGATTGAGAAGGAGAGTAAGCTAAGTGTGTTTGCATCTGATGGGCATATAATGGCATTAGTACACATTTTGTGATCTGGTTAATATCAAATATCATGTAAACCTCATGGCTCGAGATACTTTTAGGTAACATTTTCTAGGTGATATAACTTCGGTCAGCACTCAGCTATTGGGCAATACACACTGCTGCATGTTGGTAAATTGCATCTATTTCTGAATGTTTGCTATTGTAGGAAAACAAAAGATCTAGAATTTGAATATCAGATGTCAGTTAAATGTTTTGTGGACTACTGTGGCTTGGTATTTTTCATTTTAAATGTCAGTCCTACCACAAGCCAGTGGCTCAGTATTGTAATTCCAAGACCCATAATTGAAGTTCTTGAATTTAAAAAAAAAACTAAACTAAAGAAGAACGATGAATATTGACACTCTCTATTCTCCCTTAATTTTTGTTTTGTCTCACAATGGTGCTGTATCACCCACATCCCCACTACTTATATATACTGACTCTAAAGTCGCCATACTTCAAAGAAAAGGGAATGCTCCAAGGCTGAGAGAGTGAATAGGGAGGGGGAGCTACCTGTGCTAATGGAATGCATGGGCTGCCAGTGGTAATCACCACAGGGACGTGCTTATCAGTGCTAGCTGTAGTATCACAAGATTCAGAGACATGCAAATTAGCTGATAATGAAGTTTTTTCCTCATTGCAGCTAGTCATATCTCTCAGTCATATTTCCCACATTCACGTAAAATGCTCCTTTTGGCCACAGTAGTTTACATGAGAATAGGGAAGGTTTTCTGAATTCTAGCCCAAGACACAGTGATCTTGGACTTTAAAGATGTAAGTTCACATTTTTGCACATTCAGTCTCACTTTTCTAGGAAAAGAACAAACAAGATTTGGAATTTAAATCTGTTACCTAAGTCATCACAAAGCAGCATTAAATATGACCATGAGAATACAATATTAATTCTAAATCACTAATCCATATCCATTTATGTGCTTTTAGCACAGCATGATCTGAATTTAAATTTCAGATTTGAATTCCATTTTCCACATCATTTGTTAAAATTTTAATTATGCCATTTACACTGATGGTGGGGGTCTTAAAAAGGGTCTATATTAAATCAGGGAATGCTTAAAAAAGCAAACACTGATTTATCAACCCAATGTAAGTGAAAGCTTACAATCCCGAACACTTAGAACAGCGATTTTTTTCCCAGGGAAAAAAAATCGCTGTTCCAAAAAAGAAAAAAACAACTTTAAAACATTACATAAAGTGGGCTTTGCCCCCACACCCCCCAATGTGGGGAGCTGTGCCCCCACACCCCCCTTACTTAAATATACCAACTCCAAGATCACACTACAGTGACGAAAATGGTAAAATAACAAAGGTGACCAAGCAATTTCTTTCCCAGGGAAAGAATTCACTTATATGCTGTTTCGGTATTTTGCCGTTTCATGCTTTCAAGTTCAATCAAGACACATTTGAAAGAATGCGTCTTTGATCATATAATAGGGAACCCTTAAAAAAGGGTTCAGTTTATACATGACTAGTGATTTGGTGCATGACCTTATAGAGAAAACTAACATCTAATTTTAACTAGCATTACTGGTTAATGGGCAAGTAATTGGAATTTAAGCACATGCATTCACAGGAATGATTCTTGAAATATTGTGATTTGATGCACTTTATTTGGATATCTGTTCTGTCAATTAGACATACAAGGTAACAGTAAATATGAACTGTAATGGCCCTATAAGCAGTATATTCAATTTAATTTGATAATGCACATTTATTTGAAAGCCACACAAGTTTATTCTCTTTCTTTGCATTTGGACTTTAGCTCAGTATAGCATTAGCTGAAATTGCAAGTGCACCTTTTGCATTGCTGTCAGGGCTTTAAAGCTGGTTTCAGTTGTTTTCTGGAGCTTGTTTATCTTATGCAGTTCTAATGTAAACTCTTTAAGAAAATCTGGTCTGTTAATATGGTGAAAAGTACATACGCAAAATCAATATTGGATATTTGCAAATATAAACCACATATAGCTGCTTATTGACCTTTATATTCTCTCCATGAGAAAGTTCAGTTCACAGGGAAGGGATCGTTGCTTTAATTTAAAACTTTTGGACACTTGCACACCAAAATATATTTGTTTAGTTAAAGGAACTGCCAACAAATTGGTTGATTTAATTGATGATGGTTTGTAAAAAAGAACATGTGATATTACATTCTTCAATTTGCAATTTGTATAATGACTTCAAGACTATTAAGAACAAATTCTTTGATTCAAAGTCATACTTTCAAGAACTTGAGAAAAGAATATCCACATTAGCAGACTACTATAATACAAAGGCGATGAAGGTCAATCTCTTATCCCTTTGTTCTAGGCCAAAAAGGGACACCCTTATAATAAAAGGTCTGGAGAGGAATATTAACCCAATAAAAAATTAGAAGATGCAGTCCAAGAACTTTTTACTCAAGTAGCTGGCCTTGCCAGTGGGCTGTCCATATATGTCATTGACCAAGTAAACAGAACTATACATCCCACCTGCATAAGGACATCTACCTTACATAAATGTTATTAAATTGTTCAATGCAGCTGATCCATTTTATGTCTTAGCTGCTAGGAAGCAGAAATTAATGGTATGTAAAGGCTTTAAAATGAACATAACTTCTGACTTATCAAGAAAAGTTATGTTGAAATGTTTTTTTTTTTATTAAGTTTAAACTGGTGCTTCTATCAGTTGATTCATTTTCAAAGAATGACACAGATTACAAAGCAAGTAGCAAGTCACAACTTTCACAGACATGTCAAAATGTTTTGGTATAGTTTTAGCTGTCGATCACACTTTTCAAATTGTTTCCATGTTGGTATAATTGGCTGTACTATATGCTGTTTGAGGCTTTCCATCCTTTTCGCTAAAAGCACCTGTAGTATCTGTTCTAATCAGTTTATTATCTGTCTTAGAAGTTTAAAACTTTGCATTTTGTCATCGTATGTTGTCAGCAGGACACAATCACTGTTTTTGTTTTATTGCAGACTTCCCAATGAGTTTGCACAAGTATCATCATATAAAGGGTCCCCCATCAGATACACCTATTCACACTAGTCCTTAGTGTTGCTGTTTCCTTTTGAGTCTACTTTTCAAATAAATTGTGGCAGGAATATTATTTATTTATTTCCAGTTTGATAACCGGGGAAGTCCACTGGACTCAAAAGCCCGTTTTCAGTGGAGGCCCGGGGAGAAAAGCTCCATATTACAAATATATTACACACATAAGGCTCTGTGTTCTAAAAACATAGTACATTTAACAATTTCCAAAAACATAGCACATTTAACAATTTACATACAAAAAATAACATTTTTATACAATTGTATTGTTAGCAAAGAAGAGAGAGAAAAAAAGAAATTATACATTGATATGAAATGCAAAAGAAGTAAATCAGAGGAGAAGTGTAGGAAAAAGGAGGTGCAAAGAATTTAAAGGAGCAGAGATGCCAGGAGGAAGATAAAAAAGAACAGTTAGACTAAGATTCATTTTATGTTTCAGTAGAAAAGTACATCTTATGAAAAAGGTAAAAGATACATTTGTGAGAATAGGCATGTAGGCAGTGGGGAGGAGAGGATGTAAAATGAATATATATAGAGTTTACGTGGGGATTCTTAGATAGGTAAACTGAGTTGGTGACCTGATATACTCATATATGATGCAGTTGCTTACATTATATAAGTCTATGTTTTTTCCGTGCTTGATCTTGTGGATTTGGGTTCTCTGCCTCCCTATTGAAGACTCTTACAGTATTCATACATGTTATTTATCTATAAAGAACAGCATATTTAGGGGCAGTTATAGTCTTGAGGCATTAGTAACTCATCATTTGTATATACTTAGTCTTTCAGTTGACTTGTTAGTTTGTGTCTGCAGTGGAGGATTTGGCCATACCATTCCATACAAAATTAGCTATGTGTCCTTTTACTATTAAGTATTAGCAGTGCAATACCCAAATATACTATCCTAATTCAGTTTTATTTAAAAATACCGTTCAACTCATTTTGTCTAGGTAAATGTGAGGTCTTATTATTTTTCTTCATTGCATACTTATTGGACAAGACTCTTACCATTAACTCATGTGTGGATTATTTCTGTCTAGGCATTCTGTAGTAAATGTAATAACAGAAATGTCTGAATACATGCCATGGTGCTAAATGATGGGGTTCCCTTAGATGTGCTAGTATTAGATGACTTAATTTTATCTATATCTGAGTTTAATGTGCCTTTACCTTTGATTGGATGGCTTGGCCTGTTATGTTCAGAATATTCCAGATATGTTCATTGTAACAGAGTAGGTGAGTTGTAGTTCACCTGATTCAGTAAACATCTTGGTGTTCCTATGGGGAAGTTAGTCAGATGGCTGAATAGTGATACCAGTACAAAACCCATGTTATGAACTTTAATATTAAGGTCACCATCTGCATTTTTGCAGATAAAGTCACTAAAGCAAAATAAGATAAGTACCATGATTGTTGTAATTTACTTTAATGGTTTTACTTTTATCTTTTAGAAGTGAAATCTTCTCTGCACATGGATAGCATATCTAACTTCAAGCATGGATGAGGTTAAGTCTAAGGCCAAAATAATGTAGATAGTTATTTTAATTAGCCATGCTCAACTAACACCAGCTATGGCATACCACTGCATTGATGACTTGGTCTCATATGTTGTTTAAAATTAGTTAAAGAAATTTTAAACAGTTACGGATTTACTTAATTTATAAATGTGTATAAATAGGAATCAGTGTTTATAACTGGGAATCAGTTAGGGGTTTACTTGATTTATAAATGTATATAAAAAGGAATCAGTGTTTGTAATTCTGAATTAGTTTTTCATTGTAATTTTCTGCAGTTTATGTAGTATGGCTGTAGTGCAGCACAGTGACATATCCAGGTCAATTAAAACTGACAGGTGAAGGCCATTGGGATGACTGGGACCCAGCATTAAGATCACTACTGTACAAATTAAGTGCCTTAACTCAATATAGTAAATGTAGCATAATATTGATGAATGATTTTTATGAGTGCTTTTGATCTTTCTGACCTATATTATTCATTAAACCTTGTGACAAAGGAGGTGCTGCCAGCACAGCTATCTGGAAATTTGTAAATAATCATATGTCATTTGGAATATCAACGTGATTCTTCATATAAGGTGTTTGTGTTACAAATGTACTAGAGCTGTATGTCCTATAAGATCATTTGTGCAGATATGTGTACTGAAGAGGTATCTTAAAAAGTGTTGTTTGAAATGTATCCAAAGTGTACCCTACTGGAATAGAACATAAATGTACATACACTATTGCAATTGTTTAAATGTATATAGTTTTACAGGGGAAATTGGACTACAAGAGGTTAACTTGCAAAACTTCAGAAAAATAACTGAAATTAAATTATTTTATGGCTAGGCCATAAAAAAGATGTTGTCTTTCAGTTACAGTGCAGCAAGGAGACACAATGTCTAAAACTAAGGAGCTTTCTCTATATCTTGGCAGTGTTTTATTGTTTTATGACTTCTACCATTTGCCAAAGATCTGAGGAACAGCCCTTGTCTATGTATTTTCACAGGTGGATGCTAGATACTGCTAGCTTTCAGCAGTGGGAGTTTTACATGTGATAGAGTCAGATGACAAGAAAGTATGTCATTCTGTAAGCTATCTCGCAGTAATATTTGAGATATTAATTTAAGAACTCTCTGAGAGAGACAGCATTCTGTAGTCTGTCTTGGACCTGACCAGAAGACCCGTTCACCACACATCTGACTTACTCTAATTAAGTGTTCTAGGCAATAGTAACTCTCTTAGATATAGTAAGGAATATAGCAAAGCTTAATTTAGATGTTTTTCTTTATTTATTTGAGACTGTCCTGCAATGTTGTTTTAAATATTTCCTGTGATTTTAAACTCTGTCACTGAAAATATATATTTAGTATTGTCTTTGTTCTTTTATTATTTATTATTAAATATATCTAAACCTTTCATTGTGGCTGATCTGTCTAGAGATATTTAAGTTCTGAGAGTACTTGCTTATTTATTTGGTAACACTGTATACGCCACTCCTAATAGCCTTGATCTTGGTCAAACTACCATTTGTATTGATAGTAACATTACACAGTAAGATTGGACACCCTTTGTTAAGGGTTCTAAAAGTAGCTGATAAGGGGTTCTGGTGGCAGTGATAACTACCTTATAGTCTGGGCAGAAGGGGGCATAGCTAGTAAACCTGTATGAGCCTTTCCCAGGTATGTGGGTATGTGGGTGGTGTATGTGCATGTGTGTGTGTGTGTGTGTGTGTGTGTGTGTGTGTGTATGTGTGTGTGTGTGTGTGGGTGTGAAAAACAAATCTCCAAGAGTGTGTGTGTCAGCTACTTGGGCAGGGACACTAAGAACTGGTTGGACAGAGACAGTGTTGGAGGACTTGGCTTGGAACCCTGGCTAAGGACTCAGTGGGGAGTCTTATTGGGGATCTGGAGAAAGAGGGAGAAACCAGCCAGGACTGACTGTGGTCTCTGTGTGCTCTTAAGGGAAATCGCACTTGATGTAGAAAGCTGCATCTGGAAATACTTTGTGTGTACCTGCCATCCTCCCAGTGTACGTCCCCCATGAGTGCCAGTGGTGAGGATTGTGGCTCCTTGATTACTGTTGGCAGTGGTGGGGTGTCACACACCCTGTTAGAAGGGACTGCACTTTCTGGGCTTGTGATCTTTATTATTTACAAACCATTATCTAAACATGATCTTAAATATTCACAATAACTGCAAGCAATATCTGGCCTTTCTCTAATTTATATAAAATTGATAATTGTTTGCAGAACTTAGATTCATACATTCATAGCTTGTTACTAGGATAATGACCCGGGGGGGGGGGGGTTCCAGGTGTAGCCAAGTTTTCCAGAAAGAATAGTGATGTTCTGTATCCAAACAAGACATTGAAAGCCAGGAATTTATAAGCTATCTTTGTCCATAAGGGACATGTGTTCCATGCCCATAGTAAATTTCTTGATCACCATCTACTGGTCGAGGTTGTGCTTAAACTGGGTAATAGACAAACTCAGTTTCACATGAATGGGAAGCCTGTTCCATAGGAGGGGCCATCTATGGGACACATCTGTCTCTCTAGCATGTTCTGTTTAAGTCACAGACAAAATTCAGGTCACTAGACCTTGTGTTTGTGATACTCTTTGACTTATGAATATGTAGGTGATTTATAAGTGTGGGGCTTGCAGATGCCTTGTTAGCAGGCATAGATCACCCCTCAGCAATCTATAAAAAACTGAGTAGAGGGAAAGGGCTTTAAGATGTTATTTATAAGGAAGGTTTGTTGCACCTTGCATTTTTTTTTGTAAGGAATGTCTGAGCTCGCTATAGTTGCTGCATATGCTTGGTCAGGCACATACAAAGTGGACTGTTATACTCTATGATTGGTCTGATAAGGGCAAAGTACAGTGGGATAATTAACCTTTGGATGTAGATGCATGCCTTTACTTATAAGTTGCACACCATAAAAGGATTCCCTCGCCACTGTGACCATGTGGTAGTGAAAGTTAAGGCTACTGTCTACATGCGTACCCAGATCCCTGACCACTGGGTTGACAATTAGGGGTGTATTATCAACATGGTAATTAGCTGGGATGGTTGACTTCTCAAAGGTTGCAATTATGCATTTCTTAGTATTGAGTTTAAGACTATAGCTTTGGAACCATTTGTTAGTCAGAGATAGACCTTCTTAAGAATACTAGTGTCTGGAGGGGAGTCAATGACATCCTCCAGCTTGCAATCATCAGCAAACTTAGTCAGCCATAAACCTTCTGGATTTTCTTCCATTTCAGAGAAATAGATGCCAAAAAGGAGCAGGCTCAATGCAGAGCCCTGGGGAACTTCGCTAGTGACTGGCTCTTGGTGGAGGTGGCCTCACCTGTTATGACCTCCTGGATCCTATAAGTGAAGCAGTTAGCTATCCAGTGAGTGATAAAAGGGTTATGCCTAAATTAGCAAGATTGACTATAATGCCTGAGTGAGGTCTTGTATCAAAAGTCTTGGTCAAGCTGAGGTAAGCTGTGTACTTTGGTGACCCTCACAAAAAAGTCCACCAGATTTAATAGGCATGACCTTCCTTTAACAAAGCCGAATTGTGATGAGTCCAGTGTTTGCAGGTTACTTATATCATAATTTATCATGTCCATGATGATTCCTTCTATGGCCTTACATATGAGGCTGGTAAGACTTATGGCCCTGTAGTTACCCACATCAGTGGTTGGACTTCCTTTGTAGAGGGGAATGACTGTAGCCATCTCCTTTTCCTTGGGCACAAAACCTGACAGAAGGCTCCAGTTGAAAGTGATTTAAGTGGACCAGTGAGGTCATGTTTCATGCTTTTAAATTAAACATCTTGATATGTTATCAGGACCCATCAATGCAGTGTTTTGGCCTTGGAAAGTGCATTGATGACCTGGTTCCTAGTAACGGCTAGGGGGATTGTGGTATGCAATATTTTCTTTGTACTATTGAGGGGTGATTTGTGCTAGACCTGCCAGCCAAAAGGTTGGCAATGACCTCTGGTTTGGTGTGGGTGATGTGCACTGTGGTGTATTTCCCCTGAGCTTATGGACTTAGCTTTAGAAAGCTTTGTGGTTCTCCTTTGACTGAGAAGCTATTTTTTCTTCAAATTTCGAATCACATTTATTGACCAAGTATGTGCACATACAAGGAATTTGACTCTGGTTTTAATGACTCTCCAAGTATGAATTACATAAACAACATTTATACAACTATTAAAAGCAAGACAAAAAATGTAAATATAGATATATGTATATGTACAAGGTGCAAAGTGCAACTCAGTGCAAGAAATACTGAAATAAACTCTGAAAGAAACAAGTATTAACAATATGTAAACAATAGTTCCAAACCCTCAGAGGCTTGGGAAAAAGCATACCCAACCTAATAAGCTGAATTAACCATTTATGAACAAGATGGCCTATGTGGAAAAAATGTTGATATCTGCTTGTTTTGGTGCATATTAATCTATAAAGCCTGGTCGATGGTAATAGTTCAAAAAATGGTGACCTGGATGTTAAGAGTCGGTGATGATTTTCCCTACCCATTTCATGACTCTGGAATAGTACAGGTCCTGTAAGGAGGGCAAACTAGCACCAATTATGTTTTTGGCAGACCTGACTATTCATTGTAACCTATTTTTGTCATATTTAGACACAGATCCAAACCACACTGTTATGGATGAGTTGAGAACAGACTCAACGACTGCTGTGTAGAACTGAATCAACAGCACCTGTGGAGGTTGAACTTCCTCAGCTGTCACAGAAAGTATATTCACTTTTGTGCTTTTTTTATGATGGACCCTACATTGGTCTCCCACTTGAAGTCCAAGGAGATTATAGATCCCCAAAACTTGAAGGCTTCCACAACTGATACAGCAGTATTAAATATAAAGATGGGGGATAATAATGTAGTACCACTCCTAAAGTCCACTGTCATCTCCACAGTAAAGTGTTCAGCTCCAAATTATTCTGACTACACCAAAGGGGCAGCTGCTCAACCTTCTGTCTGTAGGCAGATTGATCACCATTCCTGATGAACCCAATAATGGTTACATCATCCGCATATTTAATAAGTTTGACAGAGGAGTCCTTAGAGGTGCAGTCATTAGTGTAGAGAGAGAGAATAGCAGTGGGGCTGTTGATTCAGTTCTACACAGCAGTCATTGAGTCTGTTCCTTGGGGGGGCACCCATATTGATTGTGCAAATAGTTAGATGGAAATTTCCCCATTCTCACCTGTTGTTTCCTATTGGTCAGAAAATTGATGATCCATTGACAGGTAGAGGCAGGAATGTAAAGCTGGGAGAGTTTCAAGTAAAGAAGTTCTGAAATTTTTGTATTAAATACAGAGCTGAAATCCACAAACAGAATCTTTGTATATGTCTCTGTGTTGTCAAGATGTTGCAAGACATATTGCAGACCAATATTAACTGCATCATCCACTGACCTGTTCTCTCGATAAGCAAACTGAAGGGGGTCCAACAAAGGAGATATAATATCTTTCAAGTGAGCTAACACCAGCCTCTCAAAAGTCTTCATGACCACCAATGCCAAAGCAACAGGCCTGTAGTCATTCAGTCCTGTTATACTAGATTTTTTAGAGATTGTTTTAGGGACTGGAATGATTGTGGCTTGTTTGAAACATAAGGGAATGTCACACAACTCGATTTATTAAAAATCTGAGTAAAAACAGGAGCCAGTTGATCAGCACATGTTTTTAAACAGGAGGGTGAATCCTCCTGTTTTAGCCTTTGAACTATTAATTAACCCTTTTAGCTACCTGTTGTCAGTCTGACAACAAAATAAATAAATAATTAAATAAAAGCATTCCTTGAATGAGAAGAAGGAATGCGTTACACATCCTGTACGGCTGTAGCTGCCCGTTCATAGATTACAGCTGCAGCGGCTATGCTTTTCAGCCAAATTGCACTACGGCAAAGTGCTGCTGCAACCGTTTGGTTTCGGCGATGTAGCTCGCAGGGAAATGTCTTTCGAGCTACACGCCGGAATCCAATCTCTGTCAATGGGTATTTGTTAAAAATGTATGGTGATAACTTCAATTTTTAAATGCTGAAGCCACGCCCACTAGGAGTTAAAGGTACACACTCAAAAGAGCTCTACTGGAGGGAATGAGTTAATAGAGAGAGGTTAGCCTTGAAATAGTACCTAAAGATTTTTGATTTCTCTGTATCCCCGGATTTAATTTTTAATTCAAGTAATACTGCTTTATGGTAAAATCAGATGACCTAAGACATTACATTGGGTGAGAAACATCAGCCCCAATGTCTGTGTGTACAAGGTCAAGAATGCTTATACCCCTGGTAGGAGAATGGGCAAAATGTTCCAGAATATTGATATTAATAGTTTAGGAATGACTGGGCATGTGCATTGGAAGTGCTGTAAGATTCCTAAAATAGAAAGAGGTAGTTGAAATCCCCTAAGAATATCATATTATATTGAATGGTGAGGGACTCTAGTATATTGAGATAGGTAATATGGGTTTCCTGGGACATGAAGGGGGACCTGTAGGTTGCAGGGATATGGTACAAAACCCTGTTTATGGTGAGTTGTACATGTATGAGTTCCAGTGGGTCATACACTTTTACTAGTGTGGATGTGAGGTTGTTTTTACTATAGACTGAGACTCTTCCACCTTTAGTTTCCCCCTTTGCAGTAGCTGCAGTAAAGGTGTGAAAAGCATTATAACTTTATAACCTTGCATTGCTGGTACACTCTCTGCAACTTTAAACCATATCTTCATTACCACACAGATGTCTACACTCTCCAGGGAGAGGAAAGCTTGCAGGGATTGAAGTTTCTTGTTAAGACTTCTACCATGGAGCAGTACCACATTCAGATATTCCTTTATAGGTTCAGTTAAGTCAGTAAGTTTATCAGTTTAGTTTTGCCTAAAAAATGCACTACGGGGGTGGAAAAGATCTTTTCCAATATCTGAAAGCCTAGAAGGGATAAGTGTAGACCATCCCTGAGAAAACATCATGGTCTGTCAGCCATGTCCTCCCAGGCTGTCAGTATTGTACTCCCCTCAGAGCAAATTGCTAAAATCAATCATTTTCTGATGGTAATGCGGCATCATCCCTGGACAAGGTAGTATGCTGCTCAGTGCTATGCCTGAGACACATAATCAGCAAGCTTGATTATGCCGCACTTCATATAGTTAAGTGAGGTTTCTCTCAGGTAATTAATCCCCACATGGACTATGAGAGAGCCATACTAGTACCTGTGATTCAATGGCCTGAGTTCTTGTGTGACTTGACAGATCTTAGCCCCAGAAAGGCAGCTAACCATGACTCTCTCCTTACTCAGTCTGGCGAGGGGGACATCAATGTGCTTCACTATCACCAGTGATCAGGAAACTTGGCTATGTGCTGGTTTGCCTTAAGAGCTTAGTAGTATAGACATTGGATACAGTGTTACCATGTGTAGCTCTGGGTGGTGCTTTAATGGAGTGTTTACATGATGGCTGAGAATCCTTTATTTAATTGTACTCAGCAGGAGGTATTAGTGTTTCAGGAAGGGTACCTGTAATTGCCTCAGCATACTAGTTTTATGTGTCTGGTCTTTACCCTTTGGAGTAGGCAGGGTGCAGGTGTCATCGACATCCTCTCTATGAATCGTTTTGGAAATTTTACCTCCAGTGTTAAAGTATATTTACATCTGTCACGTACTTTAACTCTTATATTAAGAATAACTGGGTTGTCAGTGTCCATCAGGCAATTATTACAATGCCTCAGAATACCCATCTCAGCCAGAGTGGCATCACAGAGAGTCAATAAAGAATCCATCTAGACAGTAATGCTACAAGAGTATAGACCACAAAACTTCCTTATGTAAAATAACTGGTTTAGTTTTTAACTTAGGCTTTTTTCTAACTTGATACAAACACCTAATATTTTTTAGGACGCAAGAAATAATTGAAAAAATTACTTTATTCATTCAAGCTTATTTTTATTTGGAATACTTTGATTGCAATACATTTATTGATATTAGGTAGGTTACATTTCAGCCAGTTTTAATTGATGTACTTTTCAGCAAAGCTATATATGTGAAAAGGTATGAATTTAATGACATTGTTGATTTGGAAAATACAATTTCTGCATTAGATAGTAACTTAAGAAAAAAATTCAGTCAAAATAAAGATTAATCTTTGGATGAAGTCCAGCACACCTTGATGTTTTACATACATCCAGTCAGTTGCTTTTTGATTCATACACTGGAGCCAAATACATGAGGTGAGCCAATCATCCAATCTATTGGACAGCTTACTACAATTAACGGTGCCTTAAATAATAATATTTCAAAAAATGATAACAGGGAGCTACATTACTGAATCTCAAACTTTTTGTTCCGCTGTTTGCAAAACATAAATCAGTATATATGCCTTTTATAATTTACATAACAGTTCACAAAATATTATGAACTTTCCTGATTGCTTTGCAAGACGCAACTGGTCATGAATATAAAGACTTTTTCATAAAAGAAGTTATTGATTCAATTTTCCCCTCAAACCAAGTTAAGTTCTGGCCCCTTATGGCTTTGATACTTCTTTCTACAAAAAATGTAATAACAAGTATCCCCTATATTGTTGAACTTATTTAACCATATCATGTCCAGTGGTGTTTCAGATAAATAGGTAACTCAGAATAAAGCTATTTTCATTTTGAAACCAAATTTAGATCCAGTGTTTATTAAAAATTAGCACCCTACATTCTCCCATAACACCGAGGACATGCTGACTGTGATCCCAATGGTCTGTATTCAATTAGCAGGAATGGGAGCTAGAGGGACCAGGGCAGGAGGATGAAAGCAAGTGGCATATGGATCAGCCACTCTGGAGAAGGGTTGTGGCTTGACTTGCCACGTGGCTGTCACCCAATGAGAGCCCTGGGTGGTGCAGCCTCTGAAGTCTGGGCTAGGGAAATGTGCTGCTATGGCACAGCCATGTAGATCAGGAGGCAGTCTGGTGGGGAACCTTGCATGCTTCTCCCTATAGACTGACAGTGCTAGCATTCTTCAGAAGTAGCCATGCGGGGTTAAGAATTCTGGGGCTGAGGAGAGTTCCAGATGTCTGCCTGGATGAAGATATTGCACTCAGCTCTATCTTCACAGGAGAATGGCCAATGACTGCTCTCACCCACATGAGGAATGGATGGGCTCACAGCCATGGGGTGGGAGGGGAGTTGATGACCAGCATGTAGGGGGGCTGCAAAAAATATCAACCCATCTTTCTTTTTAAACTGAGTATAAAACTATTGAAACCATTTTAACTAGAAAATATTGTTCAGTAGTGAAACTAGTAATTTCAAAATTCCAGTCTATATTTTGAAAACCAGCTAAACATAAGCCAACAACAGAATATTAGAACAAAAAATGATTATGACAATGTAAAAGAGAATGAGGAGCAAGCAGTGTTCATCGTGATGCTGGTAAATCATTTAATAGTATGTGTGTGCTTTTTCATGAACATATTAAATACATTTCAATTTCCTAAGTAGTACATTCGGGCAAAGTTCTCTATATTGTGGACTGTAATCTTATTTTTTTCTTCTCTGATTCCTTTCTTTCTACTCTCTTTATTGCTTCAAAATGTACTGAGAATTTTTTTCTGTATATGGAATTATAAATATTTTCATTTTAAATGTTTAATGTATTACCACAATGGCATACAATGGCATATTTCTTTTAAATGTGCAAATGTTTTTAATGACTTAATGTTCTAAAATTTTGAATGTATTACTGTGGAGCTTTTCTCCCTGGGCCTCCACTGAAAATGGGTCAATGGCCCAGAGGACTTTCCTGGTCAACAAATGTCAATAAATAAATAAATATGTTAGCTTTAACCTGTATATCCTGGTTCCAGATAAACAACTAACCAGTATCTTCTCTTTGTTCAGTCTGATGAGTGGGACATTTGTGTGTCACACACTGGACTCCCCTATGACAAGAGTCCTGGGTAATGTGTTGGTTTGCCTTATGGGCTTTGGGGCAACACTAGCTGTAGGTGTATGTATGGTGTTTGGCATTGCTTTTGATGAGTGCTTGAGAGATTGTTGGAGATAGACATTGACATTTATAGGCTTAGGTCTGTGAGGTTTGGGAAGATTGCTTTTTCGTGCCTCAGCATAGGTTGGCCTGCGTGTGAGGTGGACTCTGCCTGTGGTGAATGTAGTGTCTGTGTTTTTGAAAACCTTGTTTGTATGCAATATTTTAAAATTGTGTATGTGTATTTCTCACATAGTGTGTGTTTCTTTAAGGATTAAATGATTGCCTGTGATGATAAGACAATTGCTAAATTGTCTCAGGATGCCCATATCTAGCAGCCCAGCTATGGAGACATTTGGAAATTGCATATCCATGTTGTACAGATTTGTATTTAAGTAGGCTACTGCAGGTCATGGAGTGAGTTATACAGATGTCTCCTTGGCTGGTCTCTGGATTTGGTACTAGACTAGGTTGAATTGTGTTATGATTTGATAGTAGTGCTGTTTAATGTGCTGGAGACAGTTTGTAGTATGAGAGGTTTACTCAAGTGCAGTACTCGGTGAGCACTTAGTATTATGGATATATGGAAAACAATGGGTGTGAAAGTACTTAAATAGGTTACACAACAGACAATAGCAATGAAAGAGGAGAGGGACTTTGGAAGTCAGATTAACATTAGGGGCAGAAACTAGAGACACAGCCTTTTAAACCACAACAGTACAAAGATAGGAGGGTTAGGGAAAAAATCAAGCTGGAGTTCTAGTCTAGTAGGAATTAGAAATGCAGTATGAAGTATAAACAATGCTAAAATCTAGCAGTAATACACAATCTTCACACAACTACAAATGAAGCCAGAAGGCTGAGGACCCAGAACAAACTAAACAGTGTGCAAAAAGATAACTTTTGGGGTAAACTATGGACAAAAAAAAAAAAAGAAGCACAAAAAAGTAGCACCATATAGTTCACTTTAAGTGCAACTTGAAATATTTAAGCAGAACTTAAAAAGCATGTTTCTTCTCTTTTGATGAAAAGCTTGTTATCTCTCACCCCTCAGAGTCTTGAACATAACACCTTGGGTGGATGTAGCTCTGTGCTAAATATAGCAAACTTACCAGAGAGAGATTCAATCAAGTAAAGCCAATAATGGAGCTCCAGTCATGTGGCTAGAATTTCAGAAACTTTTAGCTTAATGTCTGAGTGAGGGGGTGGGCAGACTGAATGAACGGGGGAAAAACAGTATCAAGGTAAATGGAATGGCACAAGAATGCAACTTTAAGAAGGTATACACAGCTATAAAAAATACCGATGCACAAATCCTGGAGCACAGTTCAAAATACTGCCACTACTGCAATTCTATCACAGACTAAGGCACCAGACTACAGGAATGCAACTTTAAGCAGGCATATACAGATAAATGTACCATTAACATTGTAATAAATGACTAAATGTAGGACTTCTACCTTTGGAAACAGAAATATAGTGCATTGTATAAACAATGCTAAAATCTTGTAGTGAGATGCACTCTTCATTCAAGTGCAAATGAAGCTACAAAGCTAAGGTCACAGAATAAACTAAAATAAAGTGCAAGGAAATAACTTTTTCACTAAACCATGGAGAAAAAGCAGATAGTACAAAAAGTATTACAACTAAATTTAAGCAGCATTTAAATAAAAGCTTTTTTCTTCCCTTTTGATGAAAATATTGTATTTCACACCTCTCAGAGTCTTCAACATGAGCATATCAGGACCCATAAAGGTGAACTAACTATTACCTCTTTGCCTTGGTTGCCAAATATTATGCATGACACTTTCTAGAGGGGTATGGTGCAGCCATTGCTGGTCAACTGCTGTCATTTGTATTGATGCTGGTAGATGTCATGGAAGGCATACTGGGCTTTGTTACTGCTCTCTTGAGGGATCCTGGGAATGCTGGCTCATCCACATGTTGACAGTGAATCAGAATGTCTCCCATACAACATGCAATGAATATCTGGCAAGCTGTAGCAAGGGCATACTAGGTTGCTCCAGACATGTCAAGGCAGGGGAACTGGGACTGCAGCAGGATAAACACACAGTCTACCACATTTCTGGTTGTTACACTGCTGTTCAGACATGCTTTGTTCTGTGCAGAAATCATTGGTCAATGATCCAGAGTAACATGCATCACTTCTAACTCAATGATGACATAAGAGATTGCATGGGGGTGAGACCAGGTTAATGCTCTGTATGTGTTGTGGGATGTGTCTGTGGATATATTTATATATATCTATATATATATATATATAGATATATGTATATTATATCTATATGGACACTAGTGTGCCTGCACTTACCAACTAGGTGGACCCATGGAATTTCTTAGTGCATAAATTTGTGATGAAGATGATGTTTATGCCATAGGTTGAAATAATGGTCATTTCCAAATTGTGGGCCCATGGGTTATTTGCCCCTGTGCTTCACTCACTACTAGGTGATTGATGGAATGTTAGCCCTTCCTAATGATATAACACTATCAATAGACACTTGGTGAAACCTTTAAATGCAGCCTGTGGCTCTCAATACTTTTGTGAGATGGGTGATATAACAAAAGCAGACATTGTGGCCTCCCCTGATATATTTGGAAGGAAGATATGCTCATCCATATCTGTAAGCTATGCATCAGGGAACATCTGGAGTTTTCTACAGGCTCAAACATGTTAAATTCCCAAGGTGCCTCCAGGCCATTGTAGTTAGTATGGTAAATGCAACATGTACCTTGGCTTCCATGCATATAGGCAGTTCATGCCATCCTTCAGTTCTAATTTGCGAACCATGCATCTCAATAAATGTCTGTATAATGTCTGTATCTATGTACAACCAGTCTCATACCTGTTGGTCTGTCGGTTGTTGGGAGGCAGACTTATTATGTTACCACTTTCTGCTGAAAGGGGTAACTGGAAGACAGTTTTACTCTGGATGTTGGTGTAGAGTTTAATTTGTGAGCTTTAGTTCAGGTTAAATATATGAGCTTTAGTTCCTGTGGTGCTCGGTTTGATTCCCACAGCCCTCATTTGACTCCTGTGTGACCTTGAACAAGTGATTTAACCAGATATTGCTCACAGGTTTCCTCTGACAAGGGACTGGGTGCCCAGTCGGCCTATCTGGTTAACAAATAGGATTATTATTAAGACTGATGCTTATCAAATGCTATGTTACACACACAACTGCTGCTGCTAACTTTCTGAATGAATGTCACACAGTTTTGGTATGCATACTATGGTAATATTCAGGTGCAAGAATCTGCTCCATTTAATACCTGTCAATTATTAATCACAACTTGTTTTCTCCTGTCCCCTTTTTCACTTCTGTATGCACTTATTAGACCATATTTCCTCAGTTGTGCATAATTACTTTGCATATCAATGATTCAGTGCCTTTAGGCCCATTGCCCTGTAGTACTATGTGGTTTTATAGATCTCTACCTAGCCATGTCACCATTTTAGTTCAAGTCCACTCAGGGAATTAAGCAATGTGTCTAGGAATACCCCCCTGTGCAGAAAGTGTACAACAGAATCTCAAATATCTGCATGCATATCAGAAGAAGCAAAAGCACTACAGATGCGATGTTTGCTCTGAGACTGTTGATGGAGAAATATAGAGAAGGTCAGAAGGAGTTGCACTGTGTTTTTGTAGACTTAGAGAATGCATATGACGGGGGCCTAGAGAGGAGTTGTGGTATTGTATGAGGAAGTTAGGAGTGGCAGAGAAGTATGTAAGAGTGGTACAGGATATGTACGAGGGTAGTGTGACAGAAGTGAGGTCTGCAGTGGGAATGACAGATGCATTTAAGGTGGAGGTGGCATTACATCAAGGATCAGCTCTGAGCCCTTTCTTATTTGCAGTGGTGATGGACAGGTTGTCAGACAAGATCAGACAGGAGGCCCAGTGGACTATGATGTTTGCAGATGACATTGTGATCTGTAGTCAGAGTAGGGACCAGGTTGAGACCCTGGAGAGGTGGAGATATGCTTTAGAGAGGAGAGGAATGAAGGTCAGCAGGACTCAGACAGATTATATGTGTGTGAATGAGAGGGGGGGGTAGAGGAATGGTGAGGATGCAGGGAGTAGAGTTGGTGAAGGTGGATGAGTTTAAGTACTTAGGATCAACAGTTCAGAGTAATGGTGAGTGTGGAAGAGAGGTGAATAAGAGATTACAGGCAGGGTGGAATGGGTGGAGAAGAGTGTCAGGAGTGATTTGTGATAGATGGGTACCAGTAAGAGTGAAAGGGAAGGTCTACAAGAGGGTAGTGAGACTAGCTATTTTATATGTGTTGGAGACGGTGGCATTGACAAAAAGGCAAGAGTCAGAGCTGGACATGGCAGAGTTAAATATGTTAAGATTTGCACTGGGTGTGACGAGGATGGACAGAATTAGGAATCAGTATATTAGAGGGTCAGCTCAGGTTGGTTGGTTTGGAGACAAAGCCAGAGAGGCGAGATTGCATTGGTTTGGACATGTGCTGAGGAGCGATGCTGGGTATATTGGGAAAAGGATGCTAAGGATGGAGCTGCCAGGTAAGAGAAAAAGAGGAAGGCCTAAGATTAGGTTTATGGATTTGGTGAGAGAGGACATGCAGGTGGTTGGTGTCACAGAGCAAAATACAGAGGACAGGAAGAAATGGAAACAGATGATCCACTGTGGCGACCCCTAACGGGAACAGCCGAAAGAGAAGATCAGAAGAAGCAACATATGCATATTTACTATAACATATAAAATGGTAGAAAATAGCACTTTTCTAAGAAAAGAAAATGTTTATTATCTTTTCATTACATCACAATAATATTCTGTTTTATAACATGAAAAAATCACATTGTACAAGTTGATTGCAAAGGAAATGGCAAATACAGAGCACACAAATGGCAAAGCAAAACTTGACAATGCCTAACAATAAAGGAATATGTAATCAAATTAAGGCCATGATTCAAGACCAGATTAGTTGTAGACAGAAAGGCTGTGGCAATAAGGGCCTGTTAGAACAATCACAAGAAACCAGAGACTCAGAGACACATAAACTGCAATGAAGAAATACCTTATTCAGCTAATCTGTGTGTCTCTGAATCACTCTGTGATTACCACAAGGTTGAACAGGCCCTTTCCAGCTACACTTGTAATTACCAGCCCAATAGATTGTGTTAGTACAA
>NC_056729.1:1294407474-1294502474 GCF_019279795.1 Protopterus annectens | reverse complement strand
ACCACTGCCCATTAGTTTACCATCATTTGAATGAAGGCTATCTGAAGAGCACCCATTATAGAGGCAGCCATGGGGGTGTTTCTGTTTTCAGTCCTGCCTCTTGTAGCTCATGTGGGCACGCACATCACATTGGGAGCACTCCATCCTTTCCCACACATATGCCCCATGATGGCTCCTATCACCAGCTTGGGATTGCCAATCCTAAGTTTCCCAGATTTACAGCCACTGGTTCTGTGCAGTTCACTCTATCTGGACTGCTAGCATCCTACCCCTGGCCTAGGATAAATGAGCTCCCACCCCATCGTGCCTGTATCTCCCAGACCCCAAGCCACTATTTAGTCTCACTCCCTCTGGAGAGTAGTCAGAAGCTTCATCCCTGTCTTAAAGTTAAAAAGGTTGCCATCAGGTTTGCTTACCTCTCAACCATAGTAGATCAGTGTTATGCTGTTAGGCAGAATGTACACTTTTTTTCTGGTAATTGTCTTTTTATTGTACTTTTGAGCTTTTCTCCCCTGGTCTCCTAGTCCAGTCGGGCAGCCTCATTAAACAAATGTTGAATAAATAAATAAATGAAATATTCACTTTGTGCACGCTGCAGGGGGGCACCTTGGGAAAACTTGGATTCAGCAAGGGAGCCGAGAATCGAAAAAGTTTGGGAACCACTGCTGTAGAGTGTTTCTATGAATCACTCTGCTACATAAAACAATACATCACATACTGCAGGCATTTCAAGGGGAGAGTACATGGCTAACTATTATATATCTTTCCCTTGGAATATCTCATAAGCATTTGTGGTAGGCCAGAGAGACAGCCCATTTTACTCCTATAGCTCTTTATAGTAAGCACTATGGTTAAACGGTCTAAGAACTGGAAATGGCTACTGCCAGCAGTAAGAAACACTTACTGTTGGTGGCAACCTTTCTGAATCTTGGTCTAAATATTACAGGTCTATGGCATGATGCTCAGCTAAAAAATACAGTTAGCTGGTGATTTTTTTTTTTTTTGAAAAGACACATGCACAAACTTATCTTCATATACTGTTCTTTACTGCATCTGGGTCTAAGATGGGGATATGATAAGTCCAGTGACAAAAAAAAACCCTCTATGTATTCTACAGAATATTACAATTTTTATGTCTGATGTGATGACAACTTGAAAAATCTAGTCTAGGGCATTATTGTACTTGACATACTATACTGAAATTCAACACAAAGTCCGTAATAGAAAAGGAGTATAATGCAGACTATCAGCTTGTAGCAATGAGTACCAAAGGAACAATGAGCATGCTCCTGTGTATAAAGGGACATTTCTCTGTCTCCCTTTCAGATTTCATTATGAATGTTTTAGGCAGTAAACATAGTATATTCTAGTACAAAAAGGAACTGAGATTGCTGTATACAGTTTTAAGTTCAGCACTTTGCTGTACATAATGTGGTAAATGAAAAAAATATTTTCTGTTAAAATTTATAGCTGAGTACATATTCTAGGCCATTATTGCAGTTAGAATATTGAAAAATTCAACTCAGCACTCAGAATGGAAATGGAACACAGTATGATGCCTATATTTAAAAAAAGACTGTGGGCTGGATTCAGAAAACTTTGTGGGATTGCACTAAACAAATCTGGAAAACAAGCAGCTGTGCATTGGTCTGTGTAATTTAGAATACCTAGCTACATTATGTGGGTAACCCAAATAGAATGGTCCATCATGCTATATGCAAATTATCATATAATGAGTTGCTGTGTATGATAATGAGGCAAAACGAGATAGCAGGTGGATTCAAAAACATTCAAAAACTGCACAGAGTTACTGTACCCACTGTATATTTGAACTCAGCCAAATGCCTTTGTTTAGATGGAGTAGATTGCAGAACAATTTTAGGGGTTGCTGCAGCCATAGTATATGTATATCTGCAGGAAGCTCTAACTGCAGCACTGATGCCTGATGGTATGTGATTTTGCCCCCGGAGGTGAGGGTCACTTGACTGCATTTAATATTTCATGGTCTCCACAAAACTGATATTGTGGATCTGTACTGTGTTGATAGAGGCACCATTGAACAAACTGTGAACATGTGTCAGCCTTGTCTGCAGCCCCGTCAGTGTCAAGGAGTACCTATCTCTGTGGATAGTGTGGTTTTACATGTACTAGCTACAGGGACCTTTCAGTGACCTACTGGGAAAACAGTTTAGGTTTCTCAGGCATCTGCCTTAAGAATGCTACACTTGTTCCTTGATGCCATGCTTCGACATCTGGAGAATTATTTGTGGTTTTCATGTACCCCAGAGGAGAGAACCAACATCATGCAGACATTGTATGACATAGCCCATTTGTCTGAGGTACTGGGGGCCATAGACTCTATGCACATTAAAATAAAAACCCCACCTGCCGAACTTGAAAGGAGGTACATGAACAGCAAAGCATATCACTACATCTACTATTAGTTGGTCTGTAATGCACTGTGAATCATCTACAATGTGTGTGCAGGCTACCCAAGTAGTTATCATGAATCTTATGTATGTCACCAGCAGTTTATGAGGGATGACTTCTCACATGGGCATCCTTTCGGTGATGCTGGATATGCCCCAAAACTCTAGCTCATGACACCCTTAAGAAATCCACAAACACAAAGAGGTCAGCCATGCATTATCGCAAACCAGAAACATTACCAGGTGTATGTGTTTGGGCTTCTGAAGTCATTCTTTCAATGTCTGGATTTGTCCAGATGTTGCCCTCTATTATTACTCTGTGACATATGTAAAAATACTGACCATGGGTGCGATGTTACACAAAAGTGTACTTATTAAACAGTTACAGAAGTGTGGCCTCTTGCAGAGTAAGCAGAACAAAGCACAACAGGCAGCGGTGGCAGAGTCAGATGAGGAGTCAGAAAAGGAGTCAGTAGTAGGGGGTGATTATGGCAGATGAAGTATGCCATGGTACCAGCAAAGAGGCACATAGCTTTACAACATAACTCTACAAGAGTTAAATAGATATGCTACAATAAAAATGATGCATGGAAATTAACACTAGGCTGTGCTTATCCATCCATAGAATGGCCATACTGTACATCAGACATAGGGAACCCAAGTAGTGATGCACAAAAGGCAGGGCACAGTTATCATCATTTGCACATGTTGGGAAGGGAGTACTGGAGTAGATGTCTTTTACAGGGAAATGTGTTATTTTGAGTGTGGAATAGAATGTAAAACAATTATTTTATGTGAATAGTCTGTAGTGGCATTAGTGGGCCAGGTCAGCGGAGGTTTGAGATGCACTGGGGGCTGCATTGGTATAACTGTGGGTCTGAAGGTACACAGCCGCAGCAGATGGAGCATGATTGCAGCTCATTGTACTTCACAGGTCCAAAGCTTGCATGATAAATGGTTGAGCATCCTGTGCATGCTCTTCACCCTCAAGAAATGGGTCTGACAGAAGATGCACTAGAAGTACTATGAACCTGGCTTGATGCTGCTGTGCTGCATGAAATTAACTTGTGTCTGTAGGAGATGTGGCAGCATGATGATACAGATATAGTCTGTACTGGGAATAGACACCTCCATGATAGATGTTGCTGTGGAAGTGGGATCTCACTCATCCATGGCCATGTTGGCTGACATCTATGGATGTAGCACATGAACATCTCCAATAACAACTGTTTGCTCTTGGCAAGCAAGTCAAAGAGGAGATCGCACAGTCCTGTGCTTGATTCAGTCTATCCCATGAATCACACATACAAGGCATGCACTTCCATAGATCAGCATGTACATCCTGGATAATAGTGCTGTGATGCAAGAAGGCAGTGCTTCCATGATGGACATGCACATACATTGGGTTGTGGTCACTGACACACCAACCACAGGGAAAGGGCAGTAACCATGTCACCAGTGAGCACTATAACCAATTCCATGTGGATAGCTCTACCCATGACTGCTATGGACAGATTCAGACATCTGTTAACTGAAGGCCAGCATAATTCCCTAACCAGTGGTGGACCCATTAACCTATCATTTTTCTGATGTCTGTGTGGGCAGCACTCCACATATGTTATCAGCCTATGCATTTAGGAATGAGTGAATTGTCATCCCAGATTTAACTATCTGCATATGGAGTTACAGTAGAGCATGTATTCTAAACAGCATGCACACAGATGGAGGACTGCCATGTCGCACACCTTAAAGTGCCATTGGAACCACAACACTGAATACATATATTCCTGAGGTTGTCATCCATCAAGCAAATGAGATACCCATTGATGCCGATTGTTGCACTGGAGATGGGATATGTGAGAAGAGGTTTGGGTGCCAGTTTTCTCCCAATTTATTCCCCAAGATTCTTCAAGTTAAGACATCATGGCTGGAAAAGGTAATAATAGTACCCTTTTTTGAGCATTGAGGGGTAGTAATAGTGCTCCTTCTAGAGCACAGAGGTGAGGTGAGGAGGAATCCAAAATCATTCTGTACATCCTCCATAAGGAGTACCACACCTGACAAATGTAAAAAACACTTTATGGAAGATTTTCAGAACTTTTGTTTCTAATGTAATGGGAACTCAGTAAAGAAGTGGTTTAAGGCATTATTTTACTCATCATACTGAAAAAAAGATTAGCATAACACCCATAATAGAAGAAGAGTACAATGTAAACTATAACAGTAAAATAATACATTATAAGTTTTTATCTATCTTTTGTTGAGCAGGCTACTTCCATTAGGCTAGTGGCCTCTTTTAAGTGGAGACACAAAGTATTTTATACTAGTAGGCAAAATATGACCAGAGCATCAGGGAACTTTCCAGCTCTTTGGGCTGCTAGACAGTGCTGGAGGACTCCTACAGCAACGAGGAACAGGTCTAATGGAAACAGAAGCATGGAGGAGGACAGAAAAAGCTATGGAGAGTGTTGAGGTGGAAAATGTAAATCTGGGGAAAATGTTCACTATGGAGTATCAGAATGCAGATAATTCCTCTTTTAAATGATACAGAGGAAAAAATAAAAAATGGCGCTCAGGGTGAAACAACCCAATTTTAATTTGAAACAAGGTTTAAGCGCTTTCATTCAATAAACACTGAACTTCAGATGTTATTAGAAAAATATGTATTAATATATGTGTGTAATGCTTATTTTAATAAGGGAAAATTAACACATTTTTATTCTATATGCAACATTAGTTTTATTTGGGACTGAAAACATGCTTTTCTTAAATTGTGCTTTCTGACACTGCAAGATGCACTCTGACTTAGTTTGCTAGCCTAGCAAAATACAAGTTTATGCTTTGGAAATGTACTGGAAAGCAGGTGATTTTCTGCTAGGTCAGGAAATTAAATAAAGAATAATAATAATTTCTGTAGATCCATTCATTATGAACAATAAGCTCTGTTCATGCTAATGAAAAAGTGCACAAGCTGCAAGATAGTTAGATGCTATAAACAATGAACTGCTTCAGAAATCTGTACTTGCATTGTGCTTGAATTAGCCATAGTACCTAGACTTGTAACATCACATAGTAAGAAAGTTATAATTGACCGGTGGTCGTCAAGGCCATCCTGTTTACTGAAAAATCTTTTTTAAACTTTGAAGAGTCAGCTAGAAATTTGAAAAACATCTGTAAAGTAACAGAATTGTGAACTGGTGATCTACTACGTCAGACGTAGTGGGCAATGTCTTGAAAGAAAGGTATAATAACTGTGATACTTCCTGATTTCAGTTAGACAAATTCTGTAACTGCATTTTTTGTCTCCTTGCGCAAGAATAAAGATACCCGAAATGAACCTTATGCTTTTGGTCTTTTGAAGTATTTTAACATTTTTTGGTCCTTTCGAGAGCTGGAAGCCTCTGTTTAGCCTTGGATCAGATGGGCCAGGTGGCATGAAACTGCGCAGGGAAGATACCACATCGGTTCTTCTTGTCCAAAAGACCTCCGACTGAATTGTCTAGCAAAAGAGGCCAGCCACTTTTCTGATCTACGACTGAAGGCGGGTTTCGTTTGAACCGTGAGTGACCAATCGCTGAGGCTCAGGTAGGGTGAATCTACTTTTTTCTGTTTTAGATCAGGGACTTGATAATATTTGTTCTGTTAAGAATTTATTAAAATTCAGGGACAGAAATATTGCTATCTTGTCATAGATCAGGGAAACAAAATAAGTAGGCAGGTAGTCTGAAGAGACTGTAAACACTCGGTGGTACCACATTAAAAAATAAAAGGGTTACGTAACATTTAAAAGGTTTAAACAAAATGGGTAATACGTGCACAAAAACAAAAAGACCCCAAAGCCTACCGTTAACTGAAGATGCAAAATATATGCAATCACAACGCACCGACAACATTAAATATTATACTAAATGGGTTAATAAATATGAATTTGATGGGAAACTAGAAAGATCCTCACTTATCAAATTTATTAGACAGCTAAAAACCAATACCAATGGTTGAGTTAAAAAACAGCGCAAATTAGGAGTTCCTCAGGCACACAGGTGGATTGAGGAAGCAAACCGAAGAGAACAAAAGAATAAAAATTCAAAAGCAATGTTTTTAGACAAAGAGGATAATAACTTAGTTATAGCATCGGCCCCTTCACCCCCTACGATCCCAGTTCCCTTACCAGTTCCCTTACCAGAATATGAAGCAAATGAACAAACTGGCCCACCTCCATGGTATCCAGCTATTCCTATAAAACCGTTTATTAGAGATCCTATCGAGACCAGGTCTCAAACACGTAACTTAAAAAGGGATATAGAATTATATCAAATAAATGGAAATTCATGAGCTATGAGTGAAGAAGAGATATGCCCACTCATAGAAGTACCAAATCCTCAGGCAGGACAAGAAGGACAGGACCCAACTCTTAGTATACAGACCGTGGACACCGGAAGATATCCGGAAAGCTACAGAGGGAATTCTCCATCCAAAAGTTAATTTTAGAAAATTCTTAGAAGACTTACAAGGCATGAGGCTAAGTTATCACTTAAACGGAGAGGAGGTAGAAAAATTAGTCAGACAAATAATAGGTCCAGATTGGCACATGATCAGTGGCAACTGGAATCCCCGTGACGCTGCACTTAGGCCTCTCCCACATAGCAGCGCAGAACTGGATAACAGAGTAAAAGATTTGACAGACCGAATCTCTGAGAAATGGAAGCCTAGGGCAGACTGGACTTGCATTAATCAATGCATCCAACAAGAGGGTGAAACTGTTGATAGATACTTTTCTAGATTGCTAGAATGTTTTAACAACCATTGTGGAATGCAAGTTCCTGAAGACCAGACACAAGATTCCCCATATGAACAGCAGTTGAAGAATGTATTTTTAAAAGGCAGTATTGCACCCATAAGCAGTTTTATTACAAAACATATGGTAGACCATCGTACAAGCAGACTACAATCACTGCTTGAATATGCTAGACATGCTGAAAGGCATTTTAATAACAAGAAGAAAAAGAAAACCCAAGTATTTGCTGTAGAGGACGGAAAAGTTTATTTAGTACAGTCCAAGAAAAAGGGTAGAAAGAATACCCAGGGAAACAAACAATCTGATCAGCGATCAGAAGACTTTGAAGGGAGGAGAAAGAGAGGTGAATGCTTTAAATGCGGTAAAAAGGGACACCTGGCAAAGGATTGCAGGAAAAAAAAGAAGGCAGCAATGGAGGATAAAAACGATGAGGGTGAGGACTGACTATATGAAAGTCAGGAATCACTAGACAGGAATAATAGAGAAGGGACAAATGAAAGTGTAGAAGAAAGAGCAGAGAATGTGATAGAAGAAATAGAGGAAGTGCAGGAAGCTACCGATAGTGAAATACTAGACCTAGCCTTATTGAGCTTAGAGCTCTATTTGGCTGACACAAAACCAGAAGTTACACTCCTGGTAGAAGGGAGGGAAGTCAAATTTTTGTGTGATTCAGGGGCATCACAAACCCTGGTACATCCCTCCAAACTACCAGAAAATTCAGAATCTCATGACTTTATACTAGTAAAAGCAGCTAATGGACAGCTGTATCGGGAGCCTCTCTCCCATAACATTACAATAACAGATCCTGTTTCAGGATTGACCCAGGAAAACAAAATTGTTGTTTCTGCAAAATGCCCAGTAAATCTTTTAGGCAGAGACCTTATACAATTATTTGGCATAGCAGTAATTCCAACCATGCAGGGCATGGAAGCACAACGACAAACTAATACTTTTACAGCGCAAACGGAAGGTGAGACATTTTACTGGTATAGCCAGGACTTGGTTACAACCGGCCCTGGAGCAATTACTGAAGAGTTAATGAATGTAGCTATCAGCAAGTTCCCCTCCCTTTGCATAGATGTACAACCTCTGTTGCATTGTACCCTGTATTATCACAATACACCAGGACCTGACAAGGAATATGAACAACAAGAGTTATTTAAAAATCATGCAAACAGACTGGCACTGTGTAATCTGTACTGTGATATGAAAGGGAACAGTGTAGTTAGCTGTTCATTACCCCAGGAATTCTTTGCACTTTATAAATCAAATCAGTTACCACATGTTAGCTTAACAAAAGAAAAAGATTTGAAATGGGTAAATCTGGGAGAAAAAGTTACCAGATGGGAGAAGCAAACAGAATCAGAACTATCAGAACAGGGAGTTCAAAGACAAAAATTGAACTGGATAACACAAACACATCCAGCTTTACACTTGCAGTCCAGTGAGGACAGCTGAGAAACCTTCTTATTAGAAGAGGAAGAGAAAGCCTTATTAAACATACCAGAAACCCTCTGGTCAACAGGAAAATCAGATGTAGGACTTATTCGCACAGCAGGACCAGTTACTATCACACCAAAGTCAGCATTTAGACCACAAAAAAGACAGTACCCCTTAGGAAAAGATGCAGAAGCAGGTATTAAACCTATCATAGCAGCTTTACTTAAGGAAGGAATACTGGTGGAATCTCCTGATTCACCATGTAACACACCCTTATTCCCAGTTAAAAAAGCAAACGGAGAATGGCGTATGGTCCAAGATCTACAAGCTGTGAATGACGCAGTTATTTCAAGAGCACCTACGGTGCCAGATCCACACACCTTATTGAATGATTTGAAACCTCAACAAGAGTATTTTTCTGTGGTAGATATCAGCAATGCATTCTTTTCAATACCGATACACCCAGACAGCCAGTATTGGTTTGCATTTACATTTCAGGGGAAATGGTATACATATACGCGATTACCACAGGGATATTATGAAAGCCCAACAATATTCTCACAAGAAATGGCAAGTAATGTAGCGGGATTTACCCCGCCGAGAGGTAGTCAAATTCTACTTTATGTTGATGATATCCTGCTGGCCGCCCCCACCCAGCAAGATTGTAAGGAAGATACTGTAGCACTATTGAAATTTTTAGCCACTGAAGGACACAAAGTAAGCAAAAATAAATTGCAGCTTTGGAGAAAACAAGTGAAATACCTTGGATATGTAATATCCAAAGATGGCAGAACATTAGATGAGGACAGAAAAATAACGATCTTACAAGCACCAAAACCCACAAAAAAAGAAGGAAATTATGTCCTTCCTGAGTACAACTAATTTTTGCCGAAGCTGGATCCCAAACTATGCTTTGGAATCTGCACCATTAACCAACTTGATTTTTAAGAAGCCTATGGCAGCACAAGATTTAATACAGTGGACACCAGAAGCAGAATTAGCTTTCTGTAAACTAAAACAATTGATAGCATCATCATTAGTTTTAGGATTACTAAATTATCACAAATGTTTTTTCCAAACTGTAGATTGCAAGCAAGGCTATATGACATCAGTGCTGACTCAACAGCATGGGGACAAACAATACCCCATTGCTTATTATTCATCACATCTGGACCCAGTGGCATGGTCTCTACCCCACTGTGTACAAGCAGTAGTGGCAGCTGCAATGGCAGTGCAGGCTTCAGCCTCAGTAGTGTTATTCCACCCTCTCACATTGAGAGTGCCTCATGCAGTCGCAATTATTTTACTGCAAGAAAAGGTAGCATATCTTTCCCCTGCTAGGCATCTCTCTTGTATTACTATATTGCTGAGCCAACCTCACATGAAAATTGAACGATGTACAACTTTGAATCCGTCTACCTTGCTCCCAACTCCTGCCGATGGCACACCTCATAGCTGTTTGCAGATAATTGAGCAAAAGACATTGCCTAGAAAAGATCTTATGGATGTTCCCTTGGATGATGCCGAGGTGACAT
The DNA here is from genome assembly GCF_019279795.1 of Protopterus annectens. Taxonomy (NCBI): domain Eukaryota; kingdom Metazoa; phylum Chordata; order Ceratodontiformes; family Protopteridae; genus Protopterus; species Protopterus annectens. Next base: position 1,294,492,275 of record NC_056729.1, on the reverse strand, counting down.
ATTACGTGGATGGCTCATGCAGAAAGAGTCCTACAGGACAGAACCTAACAGGTTATGCAGTAGTTTCTGATACTGAGATTATAGAAGCAAAACCCTTACCACATAGCTTATCTGCACAAGCAGCAGAACTGATTGCCTTGACACGGGCATGTACCTTAGCAAGGGGTAAAAAAGTGAACATTTTTACAGACAGCCAGTATGCTTTTTCTATTGTACATGTTTTTGTGCAACAATGGAAAAATCGAGGAATGGTGACATCTACTGGCAAACCGATTAATCATGCACAGTTTATTTTAGATTTGTTAGAATCTATTTAGTTACCTCAGAAAGTAGCTATTTGTAAATGCATAGCTCACACTAAACAACAAGATAGGACTTCAAAAGGCAATGCGAGAGCTGACACAGCTGCAAAGCAAGCAGCCTCAGAAGCATTTCTTTTGAATGAGGAATTACAACCTTCTGAGATTTTAGACTTAGAAATGTTGAAAATGATGCAGACACTTACTACATGAGCTGAGAAAAAAAGTGGGAAAGACGAGGAGCAATTCTCGAAAAAGGGCTGTACATCTCCAAAGAAGGAAAACTGATATTACCATCTAATTTATTTAGATATGCAGCTTTGTTGGGCCATGGGCAATGCCATGTCTCAACAGGGGGGATGGTACATTTAGTGAATAGGGTATTCACTACGTACGGATTTACAAACTGTACTAAAGAATTTTGCCTGTCATGCCACACTTGTAATAAACATCATGCACAAGGGGCATTAAAACCCAAGCAAGGGAGTTTCCCTACACCACCATATCCATTTCATACTATCTGTATGGATTTCATAGAACTGAACAAATGTGAAAACAAAAAGTACTGCCTTGCCATTGTGGATATGTTCTCCAAATGGGTGGAGGCCTTTCCGACTAATAAACCAGATGCAGCCACGGTTGAAAAGACCCTAGTTAAAGAAATTATTCCTAGATTTGGCATACCGGAAAGGATCTACAGTGACAATGGTACACATTTCATTAATCAAACTATACAGCAGTTAAGTCAGTATTTTGGGATTTCCTTAAAACATCACTGTGCATATCACCCTCAATCTGCAGGGTTAGTAGAGAGGCACAATGAAGTTTTAAAGAATAAGCTTAAAAAACTTATAGTAGAAACACAGAAGATCTGGGTGTACTGTTTGCCCTTGGCACTGTTGAACATGAGAACTGTTCCAAATGCAAAACGACTGACACCTTTCGAAAAGATTTATGGAAGAGCTTATTATATACCTCAGTGGAAACCTCTCATGCTTGCAGACCAGGAAGCAGATTGGACACTTGCAGAGTACATGAGGAATATGCTAAATAACAAACATCTTTTACAGTTTAATTCTGTTTCAGATAAAGACCAAACTGAATCATCCGGAGTGGCAGTAGTCCCAGGCACTTGGATCTGGGTGAAGACAATCAAGAAGAAGAATTGGATGACTCTGCAGTAGGTACTGCTGAGCACGCCCACAGCAGTCAAAATTGCAGAACGTTCATCTTGGATTCATTTGACACACTGTAAACTAGTTAAAAACTTTGAACTTGATAAAACTTTTGCTAACATACAGCAGCAGCAGAATGACAAGACCCAGAGACAATAGAAATGCTGAATGACTTCAGCAGTGTTGCATAATCATCTTAATTACTGTATTAGTGACAATGTTCTTTTTGCTGTGGCCTTTCTTTTCTTCAACCACACCAGCTAGACTGAACAAACGTGAATCAACATTCATAGACTGTCATCCGAACTTTAACACTTACCAAGCAATCAAATATGTGTATGCTGAAACTTTTAATATTTCAAATTGTTGGATTTGCACAGTTATACCAACAGCATACGGGGGCTTATTGATGGCTGCTGTCCCCCTAGGGGTCAATGAGACCTGGGAAAACTTGATCTTTGAGACTGCACCTGTTAAATCTAGAGACAAAATTGCATTGTTCCTGCCTGTTACACAAAAATGAATTGTTTGTTTTTATAAGAATGATACAATTCAGGTGGGTTGGAGCAAATGTAATGTGACTATTTCTTATAAATGTTATATTAAAGCTAAAAATGTAGAAACAATCTGTGATGCAGATTATGACTCATATTTTTAGTCCTTGCATAAAACTATTAGTGAAGTACAACATAATCCTGTTCTTTTAAAGCAACTGTCTATTATAGATAAGAAAATGTTTCATGCAGGGAAAGTATATATCAATACCAAAGTAGAAAACTGTTATTTTGTGTGTGGGAAAAAGGCATACAAATGGTTGCCTGAGAATTGGTCCGGCAGTTGTTTTTTGGGTTACCTGATCCCGGCCATACGACACACTACAACATTACCTCATGGGAGAATTCGAAATGTCAGAGATGTCGCAAATAAACCTGGAAATCCAGTCAAGAAACCTGAGAATCCGATGGGACAGATCGTAGCAGGCTGGAGAAACCATAACTCCGTGAAAGACAAAAGTAAACTAGCACACATGGACCTGAGTGGCATTATCATATCCTGGGCTGGCATAGCCCCTGCATATGGTGCAGTTAAATCAGTTTGGGAACTGAGAAAACTATCCAAACTTCTCGAGGTCATGAGCAATGCAACTTTTTCCGCTCTCAAAATAATGACTGATGAACTGAATGCAATGAGAACTGTGGTGCTTCAAAACCGCATGGCTCTTGACTTCACCCTAGCGGCGAGAGGTGGCACGTGTGCTTTAATCAAAGTTGAGTGTTGTTCATTCATTCCCGATAATAAACATGAGATTAATGATCATTTGGAAGTGATTCAGCAAGTGTCAGACATGACCAGGCCAGGCCCGAACCCACTGACAGACTTTTTCCAGAATTTGTTTGGGGGGGGGGGTTCCATCCTAATGAACGTACTGATTGCCATTTGTGTGGGAGTACTACTGTTAGGAGCATGTATTTGCTGTGGCATTCCCTGCATGAAAAAATTAATCAAAGATTTTATAGACATGTCAGTTTCTGAGATTTTGTATCAAAGTACTGAAATTGAAGAACTGTTGAAAAAAAGAAACACTTTCATAAGTCTAAACTGAATGACTCTCTTAGCTGCAAATCCTCCAAGGAAGAGGTTAGGAGAAGAAACTAATTTGTTATGCTTTTGAAGATAGAATAAAAAGTATTAACAGGGGGGAAATGTTAGAAAAATATGTATTAATATATATGTGTAATGCTTATTTTAATACGGGAAAATTAACACGTTTTTATTCTATATGCAACATTAGTTTTATTTGGGACTGAAAACATGCTTTTCTTAAATTGTGCTTTCTGACACTGCAAGATGCACTCTGACCTAGATTGCTAGCACAGCAAAATACATGTTTATGCTTTGGAAATGTACTGGAAAGCAGGTGATTTTCTGCTAGGTCAGGAAATTAAATAAAGTCTAATAATAATTTCTGTAGATTCATTCATTATGGACAATAAGCTCTGTTCATGCTAATGAAAAAGTGCACTAGCTGCAAGAAAGTTAGATACCTTAAACAATGAACTGCTTCAGAAATCTGTACTTACATTGTGCTCGAATTAGCCATAGTACCTAGATGTGTAACATCACATAGTAAGAAAGTTATAATTGACTGGTGGTCGTCAAGGCCATCCTGTTTACTGCAAAATCTTTTTAAAACTTTGAAGAGTCAGCTAGAAATTTGAAAAACATCTGTAAAGTAACAGAATTGTGAACTGGTGATCTACTATGTCAGACATAGTGGGCAATGTCTTGGAAGAAAGGTATAATAATTGTGATACCTCCTGATTTCAGTTAGACAAACTCTGTAACTGCATTTTTTGTCTCCTTGCGCAAGAATAAAGATACCTGAACTGAACCTTATGCTTTTGGTCTTTTGAAGTATTTTAACAGATGTGCTGATATATACATGTCCTTAGAGGACCCACAGTCTTACCAAAGCTATGTATACCACTCCCTTCGTATTACAGTTAAAATGACCCTTCACTAGTATGGGGTTAGAAAATCCATGTATGAGAATAATAGAACTCTCCAATACAAGCCTGCATTGTTTGCAGGATCCACATTTCCTCATCCCCCATTGTTTGCAAAACTTATCAGGACCACCCCTTTGCCACTCAAAGATACTCTTTAAGTTTCTTGTATTCTTAAAGACAAACTTAGGACAAGGACCTAATTTGTCAATAAGACCCACACATGAAAAAACAGTGGACCAGTGCCTATTGATAACATTATGTAATTAATCAATTTCTCAAGTGTAAGGTATAACAAAGGCCCTAGTCAGATCATTAGTAAATACTGTGTGAGGTGTTACAGGGGACTGCGTCACGTGATTGTCAGTCAACACCAAGGAGTTGTCATTTCTCAAAATAGGTTGATACCTAGTATGTCTATGGTCCTCAACATAGTAAAGTACTACATCAAGCATGTCACAAGGGGTATCCCCTATCCAAAAACATAGTCTTCATTTTTGAGCCGCAACAAGAAAAGTCTAGTCATCAGAAACAAGACGGCTCAATCTAATAAAGTGCCCTTTGACAAGTTTATGCTTCTGCCAAAGTGGGTGTTGACTGTCATATTGTAGAAAGGCATTGGAATAAGTGTCATTCTTAAAAATGTTACACTTGAATTGCTGAAGAGTATAATCCTCGTACAATAAAATGTCAAGGACACTAATCTCAGATACTTCATGATGACAAGTAAACTCAAGAAAGTCTGTAGTGGTACCCAAAAAATGCATTAAATCAACTAATTGCTCATCTGTGCCATGCCAAAAAATAAAAAATGTCATTCAAATACCTTAAATACAATGACAAATTAGCTTTGAAAGATGAATCCAAAACTTTTGTGGTTTCTCAGGACCACAACACCATATTAGCAAAAATAGGGGCAGAGGCTGCACCCATGGCAACACCTCTGTGTTGCTTGAAGTACTCCCCCTCAAAAGACACAAAATTATTCGTGAGAACCAATTCCATACATTGCAATAACAACAGTATCTCATTATTAATGAGATCAGTCCCTTTACACATGGCATAATGGAACAATTCCACCCCGTCATCATAGGGATGACGGAAAATAAGTCCTTGATGTCAATGGTGACCAAAATTGCATTCATGTTAAAAGGGACTGAAGCAATCACCTTGAGAAAATGCCAAGAATCCTTGAAAATATGACATTTGTCATCTGAAAAGGTCTTGAGATGAAAGTCCACATACTTGGCCAAAGGCTCCATCTTAGAGCCTCCATAAGCAACAATAGGTCGGAGGGGTGGATTATGGACCGACTTATGAACCTTAGGGTTCCTAAAAATCTTAGGAACCCTACGTTTATCAACTGTAAAATATTCCCTCAAGTTGGGGGGAATATCAAAGGTGGTAAAATATCTTCCAAGATGTCATCAATACGATGGTAAGAAATATTGCTTTCATTTAATGATGCCTCCACAAAAAAAGGTCCCATCATGCAGATATTCCAAAAGTTTGGCGGTGTGCAGATTACAGTCCATAATCAACACCCCCGCACCCTTGTCCGGGTTCATAATACATACATTGTTTGCTCTGGCTAGTGCCTGAAGAGCGCTCCTCTCATCAGAATTGAGATTATAAAATTTAGGTTTACTGTTCCCGTGACACCACTTCCTAATACTGCATTCACATAATTTTTCAAAAATGTTAATACTGGGTAACAATGGTGGATTGTAAACAATGGAATGCTTTAAAGAATCATGATTAGATGACACAGATTGTAAAATACAGGACAATTTCAATTTTCTGGTGAAAATCTTTAACTCCGTAATTAAGTCCACCACAAAGGGTTGCCTAGAAGGCACTAATTTGAAATCCTTCTGTAATAGTGAACTGATAGCATCAATAATCTGCAAGGAAGTATAGTTGAAAATATTGCAGCCATTATAGGAAAAAATTAAATAAGTACCTGGATTTACAACCATCGACAATTGATCCCCATTCATCTCCGGTACCTCGTATTCACCCTCCAGTTCCTTCGAAAAACCAGCCTGGTGCCATTATAGTTGTTATTATTGTCATTACCATTAACTTCAGGGGCTTGGTCTTGAACTTGTCCTGTATTTTACAATATACTATTGGAATTTCATCTCAAGACCTTTTTGGATAACAAATGTCATATTCTCAAAGATTCCTGGCATTTTCTCAAGGTGATTGCTTCAGTTCCTTTTAACATGAATGTAACTGTGGTCACCATTGAAATCAATTACTTATTTTCCGGGATGGAATTGTTCCATTATGCCATCTGTAAAGGGACTGATCTCACTAACAATAACATTCTGTTATTATTGCAATGTATGGAATTGGTTCTCACTAATAATTGTGTGTCTTTTGAGGGGGAGTACTTCAACAGAGGTGTTGCCATGGGTGCAGCCTCAGCCCCTATTTTGTCAATATGGTGTTGTGGTCCTGGAAAACCACCAAGGTTTTGGATTGATCTTTCATAGCTAATTTGTCATTGCATTTAAGATATTTGGATGATATTTTTATTTTGTGGCATGGTACAAATGAGCAATTAGTTGATTTCATGCATTTTGTGGGTACCAGTACAGACTTTCTTGAGTTTGCTTGTCATCATGAAGTATCTGAGATTAGCGTCCTTGACATTTTATTGTACAAGGATTATACTCTTCAGCAATTGATGTCTAACATTTTTAGGAAGGACGCTTATTCCAATGCCTTTCTACATTATGACAGTCAACACCCACTTTGGCAGAAGTGTAACCTTGTCAAAGGACATTGTATTAGATTGAGCCATCTTGTTTCTGATGACTCAACTTTTTTCGTTGAGGCTCAAAAAATGAAAGCTACATTTTTGGATAGGGGCTACCCTTACAACAAGCTTGATGCAGTAGTCCACTATGTTGAGAACCATAGACATACTAGGTATCGACCTATTTTGAGAAATGACAAATCCTTGGTGATGACTGACAATCACGTGACACAATTTCCTGTAACACCTTACACAATATTTACTAATGATCTTACTAGAGCCTTTGTTATAGGTTACACTTGAGAAATTGATTCATTACATAATGATATAAATAGGCATTGGTCCACTGTTTTTCATGTGTGGGTCTTATTGACAAATTAGGTCCTTGTCCTAGGTTTGTCTTTAAGAATACAAGAAACTTAAAGAGTACCTTTGAGTGGCAAAGGGGTGGTCCTGATAAGTTCTGCAAACAATGGGGGATGAGGAAATGTGAATCCTGCAAACAATGCAGGTTTGTATTGAAGGGTTCTAGTGTTCTCACACATGGATTTTCTAACCCCATAGTATTGAAGGGTTATTTTAACTGTAATACAAAAGGAGTGGTAGACATAGCTTTATACGTCTCCTGTCCTTCCTTCTACATTGGCAAGACTGTGGGTCCTATTAGGACATGTATATATCAGCACATTTATGCCATACATAAAACAGACTATACCAGTGCCTTATATAGGCACAGTCTCACTTGTCAGGATTTAAAAAAAATATATATTTTCCCATTTTGGAAGAAGTACAATTTAAACCCATGTGTGATGACTGGGAAAATTTGTTGGATAGTCATGAATTTTTTTGGCAAGTCCTACTAAACTCCATGAGTCTTCTTGGTATTAATGATATGATATCATTAAAACCTATTTTAAAAGGGAAAGCATTATGTATTAGTTAACGTGGATATTTATTATCATATTTTCATTTTTCATACATGTTTTAGGACGTTAATGATTTGTATTTTTATATTATGTTTATGTCATCAGTTTTTTCATATATTTTTTATGTACATTTATTGTTTGAGTCTATTGTTCAGTACTATTAAGTCATTTAGGTTGGTAGTTCACATATTTTTATTTATGTGTTTTTTGGTGTGTCTCTTTAAGAAGTGGGTTAGCCTATTGCCGCTAATTTTCAACCAGAGGCTATATTTATGACTGTTTCAAGGGGATGATTTGTTTCAGATGAAGTTCAGTGTTTAATGAACGAAAGTACTTAAACCTTGTTTCGAATTAAAATTGGGTTGTTTCACCCTAAGCAGCGTTTTTTATTTTTTTCTGAGTTTTCTGGTACGCTGTTTGACGTTGTTTTTGGGTTTACTTTTTGATGATACACAAGAGCAAAGTTTACCTGTCTGAATGCAGAATGAAGTAAATTAACCTGTTAGAGTAGTGCAGATAACAGATAATAAAGCTGATGTTAGAAGGGTTTGCAGATGATGTTCTGCTCAAAATAATACGAACAAGATGATCCAGGTGACAGTTCTGCTGTTTCGTAGGGTGAGATGGTAGATAACTTTTTTGAAAGTGTTGAGGATAGAAATGTGGAGAAGGAACCACGTGATGTGGTAGCAGAGAATGCAGCCATTAAAACTCATGCATCAGTGACTGAAAAAAAATAGGAAGGCAGCAACAAACTGAGAATGAGTCTGGTTTATGACAGCAGAGAATAAAGTCATTAAAATTGTTTATTTTATTTATTTATTTTACATTTGTTTACCAGGATGGTCCGACTGGGATAATGCCCATTTTCAGCAGAGGCCTGGGGAGAAAACCCCCAGCCTAAGCTTGCATACAAAATCATAGACATCAAGTAAGAAATTATAGACAACAAAATGAGTGTTAACAAATGCATAGGATAAAAATGTAGAAACAAAAATATATACATAGTATCAAATAGAAAAAGACATTAAACACTTGAATATAGACAAATATATGGTAGAACCTATATATGTGGAGGAACATAACATTAGTTAAGGAATTAAGTAGGGGAATCACTTAGGCAAAGTAGTCCATAGTTAGTAATGCTTCCATGGTGAGAGTTGCAGCTAGGAATGTAACTACTTATGGAGAAGTAGTGTTCTCAGAAGAGATATGTTAACAGAGTTAGTACCTACAGCCAAATTGTATAAGTAATGCAAAGTTAATAATTAACCTGGAGTGCTACATGTGCAAAGCCAGGATTCAAATGTGTGTTTTAAGAGATATTTTGAAATGATTAAGATTGCTGATGGATCTAATACTATGTGGAAGGGTATTCAAATTTTTAGCAACAAAGTTAGAGTAAACAGAGTTGCCTGTTGTATTGGATACTTTGGTTACTTGGTGTAAGTCTTTGTTAGATGATCGAAGACTACGAATGTTAGATTAGGGTTGCAGAAGATTTTTTATGGAAGATACGTTGTCAGGATTGTATATTATTTTGGGAGCCGTTACTAACTGGTTATAGTTCATAACATGAGGTCATTCCAACCAAGAAAGTTTTTTTAGTCATTGACAGTGATGGGTTGAATGTGTGGAATTTGTTGTAAATTTGGCAATCTTATTGTAACATGATCCTAATTTACATAGTTTTGACTTTTTGAGGGTGGTAAGTATTGGGGATGCATTTAAGAGTGAGAAGAGAAGGTGGGTTCTGGATATGGATATTCTTGCAGTGTCTGTTAAGAATTTTTTGTTTCTATACATTGTTCCCATTTTCTTGTAAACTTTTTTGATTATGTTAGAAATGTGTATGTCAACTTTTAGTCTGTTGTCAATTATGACACCTAATAGTTTTGTTTGGGAATCTGGGAAAATCCTAGTATTATTACTGGCAGTGATATAAAATGTTAGCTGGGAGGTTAATAGGTTTAGAAGGATGAAAGATCATAATTTTAGTTTTATTAGGGTAGAGAAGTAGAGGTGCTGTGGATGCTGCACATATAAGGGTTGACTCATCTGCATATTGTATGAGAGATGCTTAGCAGGAGGCAGTATTAAGATAATTTATGAATATGCTGAAGAGGAGGGGCCCTGGGACTGAACCCTGAGGGACTCCACGTGTAACAGGAAGTTACACTTGTATAAAGTGTAACTTGCATAAAATGTATGCAGGACTGACAGCAGGCAAAAAATGTAAGAGAAATTGCCTTCAAAAAGAAAAGAAGACCAATTGTAAGAATTAGAACAAAAATAATAGATAGATATTATGTATGTGATAATATGGTAACTGATCTGGGTTTTAAAGCTCAAGAAATTAGATATTTTAAACAGAGATTTTTTTGTGACTTTACATTTCAAACCGAGGGGCTGATAATGAAATTTCTGAAACTGTGTAACAAAAGTGACATTTATTTGTGGAAATTATTTTTGACATCTTGGATGTGTTCATATATCCTCATCCTAAGTTGACATATGGTCTTCCCAATGTAAAACTTATTATAGGAGCAATGTAGCCCATAAATCACATTTTTGATAGCAATTAAATAATCCTGGAACTATGAACAGCTTCCCATTAATGATGTTTGTACTTCCTGATCCATGTAACTGCACGCAGTGCACCTCTCACCCTGAGACTCCAAAACCTCAATACCCATGTGTGTATACAACTCTACTTGCTATGCTAAGTGAATTTTTATATGAAATATTCAGTTTAAAATTCTTATAAATCACATCCGATGTAATAATTTACCAATGTTTCCCCAACATATGTGATAGTGATACACCTTCAACAAATGAAGCATAACGAGTCACAAATTTATATCCTTTTGTTCCGCTGTATAATTCCCAAATACTTCTACACCTCGTTTATATTTGTGAGTAAATTGGTTATCTGCACCTACAACTTCTGCAATGGGGTAGTGAGAAGATTGTAATTATAACCTCTAGTTATCAGCTGTACCCACAACTACTGTCTGGAAATTAATCTCTTTCTGAACATAAAGTTCTAGCTCTATAGAAATCACTATAGGGGAGAGATCTTATTAAGTGTTCAGGGTGTGCAGGGAAAGGTTGGATTCAAGAAGCCACCAGTCCAGGTGATTTAGCCATGCCTAGGGAATCCTGATTTTATTTTCTTTAAGACTGAGCACTGTCTCTGTTGTGTCTTTATGACTGCAGAGTCATTGTTGGTTTGAAATAATTTGGAGATCATACTCTGAATTGGAGGAACCCTTCCCAGGGGTAGGGCTTTGCAAAGAAGGGTGTCCAATGAACAGTCTATAAAACTGAGGTCTGTACTGGTGTCATCTGAAAATTCACAGTGTTCACTGTGTTCCCTAAGGACTGAAATAGTTGAAGCAGAGAATCCTGAGCAGAGATCAGTCTCATTAATGTCATTTAGTGAGAAGCCAGTCATGTGGGTACAGGAAGTTTGTGATGCACTGCAGGCATGCCAGTTCACTTCATGAACACCCTGGGGCTGAGGTCAGTCTGAGTGGAAGATCTTGGAATAGAAAATGGCTGACTGCTATCTACAAGTGTAAGAACATCCTAATGTCCTCGTCAGTCTTTGTGTATGTATGCATGTTTATGAGTTAAAGAGCACATCTGATCTCCTCTTGACAGACAAGGAGCCAGATAGACTTCACTGTGACCATCTAAAACTTTTATTTTGGAATAAATTGGTTGAGGCCGCTTAAATCCAGTATCAGCCTTTTTTGTTACCAAAAGGACCTGGAGTAACAGTTGGACTGTCTCTGATGTGGTAGGTCTGCTAGCTGCCTGTTTTTTTTGTTTTTTTGGTGGGGTGTGATACAAAACCTCTGCTGAATCATTCTGCTCTGATGAGGTGGCATTGTAGCTTAGGGTTTAGAACACCAGTATAGTAAACAAGGGGTTATGACTTTATGTCACATCAAGGGCTCTGCCTGCCCTTTAAAATGTCTAAAGCAATTAGGCGGGTGCATTTTTCTGATGTCTGTAGCAAAGTGGTTAAGATGCTGGTTTTGTAATATAAAGGTTCTGAATTCAAGCCTTGCTTTGATAGTGCATCACTTTGTGTTTAGAGGATGAGGGTTGGCATAATAGTTAAGGTGTTAAACTCCTAGGCACAATGTACAGGGTTTGATTCTCACCTTTGAGGAAAATTATCTAGGCTTAAAATAGCCGACAGGGGCAGCTAGCCTAGTACTTACCTATGAAAAATAACTTGTTTTCTGGTAGTAACTTAAATGTTAAAAAATGTTAATTTTCAGTTTAGAATTGGTAGAAATGGGAGAAGAGGATGTTAAAAATACATGCATATATAACGACAGATTCTGTTTCATCAAATATTAGACTACGTGATGATTAATGTGAAAATTATAAAATTTATAAATGTTAAGCACTTTCATTCTGAATCTGATGAAGTTCCTATATTTGGAATGATATCACTTAACTTTTATAGTTTATGTGTATATTAAAATTGGTTTTATTATATATGCTCACATTTTGTGATTTATATCAACAATTTTGGCTAAACAGTTTGGTTTTATAACTCCTGTGTGTGCTGGTTTTCCAGAGGTTGTAAAATTATTATAATACTTTATACAAAAGGTTTGTATATGATATTTCTTTTAATCTGGACATGTACTGTTGATAAGTTGAATGAATTTTTATCTTTTTTTGCATATAAGACTGATATTTTAAATGCATTTTTAATGGGATTTTATTCATTTTTATATATACATTTTTGGGAAATAAAATAGGTAAAATAATATTTATGAAAGATGTGCAAGATGCTAAGATATTTGCATAGTAAAGGTATACATCTAAGTTACATGTTTAAAAGCATTGTACATAGCAAATTTATAGGTTCATAGGTTGGTACTAGGCTATCTGCCCGAAGGCATTTATAAGCCTAGCCAGAATGTGTTGGCTTTTGCCACCCCCTTAGATTAGTTCCCTGTGCCTCTGTCCAGCAGAGCCACTGAAGTGATCCATGAGGTAAACTTTCTGTTTCCCATCCACTCATCAAGGTTTCTTCTGAAGAGTGTTAGCAAGGAGCTCTGCCTAATGTAGACTGGGATCTTGTTCCAAAGCATGGGAAGTCTCTGGGACAGGAATCTATCCCTCCAGCACATCCTATTTATTATTGTGGTGAGGTTTAGATCCCCAGAGCATGTCCATCAATTCTGGGTTGGACATGGCCTTGTATGTCAGGCAGAGATCACCTCTGAGTAGGCGGTATGCAACTGAGTACAACTGGAGTTTCTTCAGTCGAGCTGCACAGGGCATCTGTTTGAGGCCAGTGATCCTCTTGGTGAGGTACTTCTGTGGTCTTTCCAGCTGTTGTGGGTGTCTTGTAAGGTACATCCCAAATGGGGTACTGTACTCTATGATGGGTCTGATGAGTGATGAGCAGAGGGGTACAATGACCTCTTTTGATCTGGATGCAAACCCTTTTGTGATTAGGTGGGCCACGTAGACGGATTTTCTAACCACTTTGGCAATGTGATTATCAAAGGTGAGATTACTATCTACTTGGTTCCCCAGATCTCTTATTACATCTTCTGTATTTAGGGGACTACAACCTATGTGGTAGTTTGTGGGTACTTTGTTTTTTCCAAAGGGGATGACTATGCACTTTTTGGCATTTAGCTTGAGGCCATGATTTTGACACCAGGTATCTGTCTCAGTGAGACCCTTTTGGAGGATGTCTGTGTCAGCCTGTCTGTCAGGATGTTGGCGATATCGGTCAGTTCAGTGTATTTTGTGCTATTCTGCACTAACTCCAAGCAGATCTGAGCATTGCCACTTAGATTCTTGAGATAGCTAAAGAATACCTTGTGGTTATCTTTGGAGTCCTTGGCAAGTTTTCTTTTAAAGCTCGCCTTGGATGATTTTATGAGGGATCGTAGTTTCTTGCTGCTACTGATCAGGGATGTCTTCCCTTCTTGGGATTTTACTCTTTTCTGTACTAGTTTCCTCCTTCTATTGTATAGCTTGTTTATGGGAGGAGTCCACCAGACTGGTTACCTTTTCTTGGAGGAGTAAGTCTTGGTTTTGCTTGGGATGGCACAATCCATGCATTCTTGTAGCTGCCCATAGAATGCATTAGTAAAGGCTTTTGCAGCTTGGACAGTGTTATCCTTTAGCATGAGGGCTTTGAAACTTTCCACCTCGGTCTTAAGTAACGTGAAGTTTACTTTTATAAAGTTTTTCACGGTGGTTTTCTTGTTCGGGGGTGGGGGCAGAATATGGATATCCAAAGTGATTTTTTTATGGTCAGATCTAACCAGCGAGGGGTTGGCCTCTGGTGTGGAACACTGGTTGCCCATGTTGGTGATGGCCAGGTCCAATATGTTATCACTTCTAGTGGAAGTGTTGACCAGTTGAACCAGGGCATTTGGGGTTATAAAGTCTAGGAAAAGTTGAGCAAGGGAGTTAGTACTTGAGTAGTTCTCACAGTTAGTGTTTTGGTAATTGAAATCACCCAATATTAGGGTGTTTGGTTGGACCTTTATGTTTCCCAGTGTTTCCAGATATGTGGAATGGGGTCCTGGGACATGGTGGGTGATCTGTAGCAAGCTACAATTTGAATTGCAGTTTTGCCCATTGCTAGTTGCACGTGGATGATTTCTGAAGTATCGTGCTGTACCACTAACCTGGAGGTGTGGGTATCCTTGATGAATATGGGTACACCCCTACGCCTTTTGTATTTCGTTTGGGTTCTGTAGCCGAAATGTATGAGTTGTAGCCTGGTAGTGCTGGGGTGCTCTCTGGAGCCTTAAACCACGTTTCTGTTACTGCACATATATTGATTTTCTCCATACTGAGGAGTGCCTTGAGTGCATGCATTTTGAGGTTTAGACTTCTGGCATTGAGTAGTATTACCCTCAGTTTTTTGTTACTTGTGCTATTTATGGTGATGGGTTTGTCTTTTGAGCCTTGCCTAATAAAGGCACTATGGGGGTGACAAGAGCCTTGGCCAGTATTCGAAAGCCTAAGGGTGACAGGTGCAAGCCATCTCTAGCGAAGCAGCGTGGCTTGTCGAGCATGTCATCCCAGGTGGACAGACACTGGATCCCCTTTGAATGACTCCAGAAACTTAGCCAATTGTTGAAATTGAGAATTTTTTTCTTTATACCATGGTATCATTCTTGGTGAGGGCAGGATGCTACTCAGGATCATACCGGCCTGGGCTACATGATCAGAGAGCTCTTCCATGTCTCTCTTCATGTAATCCAGGGAGGTATGGCTCAGGTCATTCACACCAGCATAGACAATGACAGAGTCATATTTGCACTTCTTCTGGAGTGACCTGAGTGCTTGTGTTATGTGGCAGATCCTGGCACCTGACAGGCAGTTAACAGTAACCTTCTGAGTGAGTGGGACATTAGTGTGCCTGCCTATAGAGTCACCTATTACTAGTATGTTGGCTATGTTAATTTGCCTTAAGGGCTTTGCTTGCATGGCAAACTAGTTTTGTGAAGTATGTATTTTATGGTTTGTGTTGGGGGGTGGAGGTTGCTTGGATGTTTGCTTTGGAAGTCTCTATTGGTTTTGCAGATTTTTATTTAGAGCCTCTGAGTATGTTTTCATGTATTTATGTGTGTTTTTTGCTGGTGCTGGTTTAATGGGTCTATGTAAGACTGGTGATGTGATGAAAGTACTTCCTTCTCCTCTTGACTGTCTGATCCAGTCTTGGGTTGAGAGAGCTTAGCCTTTAGTTTGGCTGTATAACTGCATTTCTTGCATGTATTAGTGTTTGGTGGTAGGAGGATGGGTTGTCTGTGTACATGAGGCATTTGTAACATTGCCTCAAAATGCCCAGATTCACCAGTTGGACTGGAGAGTACACCTCAAACTGCCCTTTGGACATGCCTGGATATGTACAGTGAACTGTTTTACTGGATGTCTGGTAAGGTCGAATAGAGAGCCTTGTCCTTCTGTACAGTATGGGAGGGTCTGGTGCTAGGGTTTATAAGTGCTTGCTATAAGTTTTGAGCAAGTGCCGGGCTGACAAATGAATGGCTTGAGTGCTTAAGTTGAAAGTTTGTCTGGTTCCAAGGGAAAAATTGAAGAGGAGACTTTGTGGAGCCAGGAATAGTTTTACCCTATCTACCCTCGCTGCCCGGTGCGCAAAACCAGGCAAATATGGTATTTATAGCAGGGGAAAAGAAAGATTTAGAAATTAGCCCAAAATGGCCAATAAACTACTAATTGCTGGGCTGAAACCACTCCTCCAAGCTACCCTCTCTCACAGGTGGACAGAGAAACTTCCTTCTATCCAAGTAAGGTATGGGCAAACACAGAGATTTGCAACAAAGCCCTGAATTCAGCACTAACCTGAAAACTGGACTATACTAGCTTAGAAAGGTGGGAAGCAAGTATATATATATATATATATATATATATATATATATATATATATATATATATTTGTATATATATTTTTTTCAGAAAATAAAGCATATACATTCAAAAAAACAGTTTAAAAGCACAGAAAAGGATACTTATTGTTATATATCGCAGAGCAGAGTTGTTGTCAATGCCCTCAGTAATAAAGTAGGAAGAAACACAAATACAGTAAAAGCAGATGAATAAAGTGCAATTTTATATATATATATATATATATATATATATATATATATATATATATATCTATATATATATATCTATATATATATATCTATATATATATATATATATATATATATGGGTCGACTTTAAAACACTGACATGCAAAATACCAATGACAAGAACACCGAGACCGGAAGATCGACAACTGAGATGACTGACAGTTTAAAAGCACGAAACATCACATGCCCGACAAACCACAATCCCGACAATCAACAAAACAAAACAAATACCTTTTCTGAAAAACACACACACAACACAAGCACAGCAAAAAACTTACAAACCTACACTAAACCTTACATACACAACTATCTATGCACTAACCTTAACCCAAACCCCAACCCTAAGGTCCGTCACTATCGCACACTCACCTAACCTGTGCCCTAACCCTAACTCACTTAACCCCCCCTAACCCTAAAGTCTGTCACTATCGCACACTTACCTTAACATGTAGGAGTTCTCAGCGTCGGGCTTTTAAACTGTCGGTCATCTCAGTTGTCGATCTTCCGGTCTCGGTGTCAGTGTTTTCAAGTAGACCCATATATATATATATATATATATATATATATAAACAATAGAAAACGAACAAACTGACTTAAACAAGTTACCCAATTAACCAGAAAAAAGTTCAAAACTGAGCCCTGTTCCAGCAGTCTTCAATCAGACAAGTTCTAACTGCACACCCCTGCTTACTAGGGTGCAGGGGAACCTTCTCCAAATAAAGATGGCCTGGATCAGTGCTCAAGTTATATAAACAAAGCTAGATTCAGCAGGCCTGAATCTGGTCTATGCTACAGCAACAAGGCACACCAATTTCAGAAAGAAACAGTTCAAATAAGTAGCTGCAATAAGCCTGTGACCAGAAATTCCCAGCTGAGAAGGGCAGAATCCAGCCTCTCCTCCCACAAGAGTGCAGACCACAAACCTTCTTAATGTAGAATAACTGGCCTGAAGCCCAAGTGCTTAAGCCAGAATTAATACACTTTTAGAATAGCAGACACTGGGCCTGCAATCAGCAATTCCCAGCTTAGAAGGATGTAAGCTACCTGTCCTGCCACAACAGTGCAGACTACAAACCTTCTTAATGTAAAACAGCCTGTATGAAGCCCAAGTGCTTAAACCAAAAGACTTAGAATGACAGTTACAATTTAATGAGGCTACGACCAAGCAGTAATAAATGCAGCAGAATAAATAAAATTGAGTACTCTTAAGATAAGCAAAATAAAGTAGGAGGAAACACAAGTGCAGTAAAAGCAAATGAATACATTGCAAAGAAAATTATTTTTTTGTTTTTTTTTAAGTGCAAGAAGAGAGGAAGGAAGAACCTAAGCGGGCTGGCCTTTTCAAATCTTGTCTCGGTATTAAGTAGAGTGAACACTAGACTCAGAATATGATCTAACTGTACTCGATTAAGTGAGCAAATGAGATGGACCCAGGAGGAGTGTTCTAATACAGACTTACAGGAGGGGCGGGCAATTCCAGAACCACCAACACTAATACCAACACAGCAACAGGGAGAGAGAAAACTAACTGCAGAGAGACACACAGCACACTGTTCAGAAACACACAATTAGAAAACAGAAAAAATGAAAATACAGTACTTTTAAAACTGCAAGTTTGTACTTAACAGAAGACTAAAATTCACTACTGCAAGTTTCACTTAGCATCAGCTTCTAATGCAGATGTTTGTAGCCAAGGAACTCTCTCAAGAGTTGAACATAAAATGATTTCTCAAACTTTGTGGCTAGCACTTAAAGTACAGAGGAATCCCTCTAGGCTATTAGGACTGCATATAAATAGGTTCATAGGTTCATAGGTTGGTACTAGGCTATCGACCCTAGGGCCTATACAAGTCTAGCCATAACAATTCCCTGGCTATTTCTTCCCACAATATTTACTTCCTTGGACCCCTTTCTAGCAGGGTGACTGATGTGATCCCTGGAGTGAATTTCCTATCTTCCATCCAATCGTCAAGGTTCCTTTTGAAGAGGGCCAAAGAGGCACTCTGCTTGACATGTATGGGCAGTCTATTCCAGAGTCTGGGGAGTCTCTGGGTCACAAACCCATCCCTCCAGCATGTTTTGTTCATTTTGATGACAAGGTTTAGATCCCTGGAGCTTGTGGCTCTGGGGGATAGGGATTTCTTTAAGTGTAGCATGTACAACAGCTCTAGGTTTGACATGGCCTTGTATGTTAAGCAGAGATCACCTCTTAGTAGACGATATGCGACAAGAGTATAGCTGGAGTTTTTTAAATGTCAGCATAGGACATCTGCTTTAGGCCTGTAATTCTTTTAGTGAGGTATTTCTGCGGCCTTTCCAGTTGTTGCAGGTGACTTGAGAGGTACATACCAAACAGGGTGTTGAATTATATAATGGTTCTAATAAGGGGTGAGTACAGTGGGACACTGACCTCTTTTTCCTAGATTAAAAGCCCTTAGTGATGAGGTGTGCCACATAGAAGGATTTCCTGACTGTTATGGCGATGTGGTCCACCTGTGTCCCTAAGTCTCTTATCACACTTTCGGTATTTAGTGTACTGCCACCCATGTGGTAATTCATGGATACATGTTTTTTTCCCAAAGGGGATAACTATACATTTCTTGGCATTGAGCTTGAGCCCATGGTTCTAGCACTAAGCATCTGTTTCTGTAAAGCCCTTTTGTAGAATATCCACATCATTTTAGCTAGAGTCCCTTAGTGTTGGCCTGTACTTCAGAGAAGTAGATTCCAAACAAGAGTGGTCCCCAGGACTGAACCCTGAGGCACTCCACTTGTCACTTGTCTGGAGCTAGATTTGGAGTCAGCTACTTTTACAGTGTGGGTTCTGTCAATAAGCCAGTTGGCAACCCATCGAGGGATGTAGGGATTAATGCCCAGCTTAGTAAGTTTATCTATGATTCCACAGTGGGGGATGGTGTTGAAGGCCTTGGTGAGGTCCAGATCGGCTGTTTGGACCACCTTGCCCTCATCCACAGCTCTGGACACTGATTCAAAGAAGTCAATAAGGTTCAGGAGACAAGAATGGTCCTTCCTGAACCTAAACTGGGTGGGGTCCAGTGTTTGAAGGTTCCCAATGTCTTTGTTTATAAGTCCCATGATAATACGTTCCATGGCCTTGCAGATCAGGCTCATCAGACTGATGGGATGGTAGTTCGCAGGATCCAAGGTGGATTCCCCCTTGTGGACTGGGATAAGTGTAACTGTGCGCCATGAAGCCTGAGGTGAGGCTATGATTAAACATGACACTTAGGTGAGGTGCCAGTTCATTTTGTAGTTCATGTAGTACACAGCCCAGGATGTCGTCTGGTGATAGGGATGCTGTATTCTTAGCTTTGGAGAGTGCGGTTTGTACCTGTGTGGCTGTTATTACTGGAATTTGGCAATCTTTCAGTATTGAAATGGGCCCTTTACAGGGTGAGAGGGGGTGAAGTGAATGGCACATCAGAGCTTGGAACATTAATGGGATAGCATTCCCTAGCTTAGATCTTTATTCCAAATCAGTTATAATTAATGTAATATTACATTGGATCACACCTACCTATATATCTGTCTGGAAAACAATACATGAGATTCATATAACTGCTATCAGAACTATAGAAAATCAATTTAAGGAACAATATGGAGTAAAGTTCATTTGCTTTTACGTGAATGCTGCTTATTTAATAAGTTTGATCATTTTTTATGGCATTAATCAAATATTTAGTAACATTAAAAATATAACTGATTGTAATTACAACATTAAACAATTTCTATTTCTTATATTTCCTATAACATACTCCCCTGATTGCCTAGATTATTTCAACATCAATGAGATGCAAAAATTAAAGTAAAATAACTTGATATTCTGGCATCAGTTTATTGAAAATAAGCGTATTAATCCACTAAACTCTCTTTTTATGTACTTTTGATAATAGACAAGACAGTTGGTTGTTTATATACTCATTATGGCAGTTTATAGAAAACAAAATGAGAGTATCAATCAACCTAGAGACTGAATCTATACCTAGTTTGATTCAGCTTTTTATTAGGTGTCTTGAAAATACAGATGATCAAAAATTAAGTATCTCACCTATCTATAAGATACTAAGAGAAGACACTCTAAAGTTTGACTCAGATTTTTGGAATTACTATGTAAAGATTAATGGAGAACAAATATCTGATAAATCCAAAAAATCATTATTGAATTCTACGTATGGTACCTCTTCTTCATTATATTGGCAATTGTATACGTGGAAATTTATGAATAGGAGTTTCTATACTCCACATAAAATAAATCTTATACTCAAAAACAGTGAAAGTAAATATTGGAAATGTGATGAATTACTAGAGGTCAACTGGGTTCACATGTTCGTTGAATGTAAAAATGTTGTTCAATACTGGAAAGACTTCAGATGTTTGGTAAATGGGAGGGTGGCCTAATGGTTAAGTTGTTTGCCTTGCAAACAGAAGACGGAGAGTTTGAGTCTCATGAGGGATAATTGGCTAGGCTTAAAATGGCTTGCAAAGGCTGTTAGCTTAGTATTAATCTATGAACCTATGAAATGCTTTATGGTCTAATAACTATCATATTTATAACCCACTAATCCTATTCAATGTTCCTGTACCTAATGTAATACCTACATCTCAGATTCATTTACTCTGGTCAATTCTTGCAATTGCCAGAAAAGTTATTACTTTGAACTAGAAAAGTAAAGATTTGATGTTTAATGATTTTATTAATTTAGCAAAAGTTGTTTGTAAAAAAAGAAATGCAAACCATTTGTTACAGAACTCATAAAATTACTCATAAAACATCGCATGGCAAAAATTGGAAACCTTTTAAACAAATACTGATAACTTCTCATGGATAAAATGATTGTTTATCATGGATGAATGTAAATATTGTAAATAGTTCTGTTATTGTTTTTTTGTATTTGTTATATGTACATTTGCATATGTTTCTAATGAAAACAAAATAAAAATGTTTTTGAAAAAAAAATTTTGCCTTTTGCCTTTTTTTTATGTTTTCATTTTTCATAGCACTGAGGCTGTTCGGCACATGCATAGTATACATACACACCCAAACACCCACACACACACACACACACACACACACATATATATATATATATATATATATATATATATATATATATATATATATATATATATATATATATATATATATATATTTATTATTATTTATTTACATTTGTTTACCGGGAAAGTCCGACTGGACACATGCCCTTTTTCAGTGGAGGCCCGGGGAAAAAAGCTCCACAGAATGATATGGTAGATGGTAAACAATAACAGTTAAGGTATGTATACAGTAGAGGTGATCATGACATGGAGAAATACAGGAGCAAATTAGGTACAATTGAGTAGTAAGCTCTAATTAACATTGAGAAATAAGAAGTAAAGCACAGTGCTACAAATTTTCTAAACAGTAACTAGTTAACAATAATAATAGACTAAATGATAACTAAATCCTGGAAGGATTAACAAGCAGTGGGAAATCTTCATTGCAGTTTTATAGTGATAGAGGGGATACTCTATCTATATCTGGGAAAGGAGAGAAGGGTTGAAGGGGGGAGGTTTATTAGTCGGGGTCTGGACAAGGACAAAGCCAGTGAGAATTTAGGTGAGATTTAAATGCAGTCTTGAAAAGACTGCTTTGGCTTTGTTGACCTGAAATAGATTTTTATTGCAGGAGCATAGTGATCGGGAAGAGTGGTAGGGTTGGAGAATTGTATGGAGCAATGGGATTTGGAGAGGGTGGTTTACTAGTTTATGAGCAAAGGTGAGTTGAGTTTGGTGTAGGAGTTGTGGGAGTTCAAGCCAGTCAAAGTCGCTAAGGGAGACACAGTGGTGGCTGCGGTAAGAGGCACCAGTGGCAAATTTTGTGATTTTATTCTAGCAGGTTTTGAGTTGGTGTAGGTCTGACTGTCTAAGATTTGTAAGTATGGGTGATGCATAGAGTAGGGTGGAGATTAGATGAGAATTGGCAATAAAGATCCTTGCTGGTTTGGTGAGGTAGTGGTGGCTTCTATATAAGGCACCCAGTTTTTTATGAACTTTTTTTATTGTTAGTAATATGTGGGTGTCAAAACTGAGATTATTGTCTATCTGTACTCCAAGTAGTTTTGTGTGGATTGTTGGTGAAATGGAGGCCTTATGCTTGGCTTGAATAGTGAAGTGTGGAGTGTTTGAGGTAGATTTGGAGGACTGAAAGATTAGGAGTTTGGTTTTATTTGGATTGAGGATAATTTGGGCATTAGATAGCCATCTTTCAACTGAAGAGAAAAATTCATGGGTGATCTGTTGGAGTTCTGTTAGAGTTGGGGCTGAGCAGATGAGGGTGGAATTATCTGCATACTGTATGAGGGAGGCATGTTTGGTGGCACAGTGCAGGTTGTTAGTGAAAAGGGAGAAAAGTAGGGGGCCAAGGATGGAACCTTGGGGAACCCTGAGAGTAACAGGGTGATGAGTGGATAGATTGTTGTCCCAGATGACTGATTGCTGGCAGCCTTGTAGATAGCTGTGGAACCAGTTTGTGGTTGGTATGGAGAAAGAGAGATCATACAGAGCATAGAGTAGTAAATTGTTTGACACAATGCCAAAGGCTTCAGATAGATCCAGAAATACAGCAGAAGAGAGGAGGCCATTGTTTTTGTAATGGAGGATAGTGTATGTGAAGGAGAGGAGAGCAGTTGTCATGCTGTGGTGTGGTCTGAAACCATGCTGGATAATGGAGAGGAGGTTATTGTTAAGGAGGAATTTGGAGACCTGTAAGTTGATGCATTTTTCAAGTATCTTGGAGAGGTGGGAGAGGATGTGAATGGAGCAGTAGTTGGGGAGGTCAGTGGAGGGGCCACCTTTGTGGAGAGGAATGATGTGTGATATTTTCCATAGTGTGGGTACATAGGATTCAGATATGAAGTGGTTGATTAATATGGAAATAGGATAAGCTAGGGCATCAGCTGCTATCTTTAGGTATTCAGCGGGCAGGTAGTTGGCTGCTAGTTTTGTGGGTTATAGTTTTGCCAGGAGTATTTTTATGTAGGAGGTGGGTACTGTGGAGAGAAAGATGATAGGGAGGGGTGGTTTTGGGTTGGGTGAGTGGGGAATTAGTGTAGGGGAAGTGTTTTTTGTTAGGGATAGAACAGATTATGTGAAGTGTTTATTAAAGGAATCAGCAATGCTACTGGTGGAGAGAGTGGTGGTTGGTAGGGGGGTGCTTACTCCTCCTGGGAAGAGTATAGAGTTAATTGTGGGCCAGTATTGCTTGGGATTGTTTTGGGAGGCATTTAGGGATGTCTGATAGAAAAGGGTTTTGTCTGCTTTTACTTGCTTTTTGACCTTGTTACGTAGTTCAAGGAAGAATTGTCTATCTAAGGGGATTTTAGTTATGCACCAGCATTCCCATGTTTTATCCCTGATTTTCATAAGGCCCCTGGTGTTTTTTTTTGTAGCCAGGGGGAGCTCTTAGTTCTGATTCTGGTGTTTTTCAAGGGGGCATGGGTGTTAAGGATGTTGAGGAAGGTACTATTAAAGAAATGGACTGCTTCATCTAGGTTTTGGTACTTCAGAGGTGACCAGTTTACATTCTGGAGGGACAAGGTGAAGGAGAGGGGGTTAAAATTAGCTTTATTGCAAATAAGTCTGTGGGTAATGGGCTTGCCATCATTAATGTGATTCTTTAGTAGGAAGGTTGCGGAATGGTCACTGAGGGAGTCAGGTAAACAGCCTGCTAGGTAGGTGTGAGGGGCTTTGTTAACTAAGACCTATTCAAGAATGGTGTAGTTATTGGGATTTTTATTGATCCTAGTGGGGGGTTGTATTCGCTGAGAGAAACCATGGCGATTTAGGTGAAGGGCTGGGTGGTTGCTATTGCAGCATAGCCAACTGATGTTAAAGTCTTCAAGAATGATAGTTTCTTGGGGTAGGGAGAGACTGGCCCAGTCTAGCAGGTTTTCAAGGGGAGGTATATTTTGGCCTGGTGGGAAAAAGCAACCTATAATGCTGATTGATTTGTTAGGGTTTCATTTGAGGGTGGTGTAAAGTATTTCTTCCTTGTCAAACTGGGGAGCTGATTTGGTGAGAATATGAAAATTGAGGTGGTGTTTGTACAACATTGCCACTCCTCCTCCTTTTCTGGATAGTCTGTCCTTATGGAGGATGTTGTATCCAGGTGGGAGTATCTCCTCACTTTTGATGTGAGGTTTGAGTCACGATTCGGTTAGGATAAGGATGTCAGGGGAGTAGAGGCTTATGTAGGCATGGAGGTCTTGGATTTTATTACAGATGCTTCTGATGTTAATAGACATAATGAGGAGGTCATTTGGGTTTTTGTTGCTTGTGATTTGGGTGATGAGGGAGAGTTGGTTGGAAGGGGTTAGTGGAGATGTTGGTAATTGTGGGGCCAGGGTTGGGGTGCACATCTCCACTGAGAACAAGTTTAGAGAGAGTGTTGAGAAGTATGTTTTATATATGCAGTAAAAAATGTATTTTATGGATATTTTCTGTTCAAATGTGGTGGGGGTTTGGTAATTGAGTAGTTGTACTGGGAGGAGGTAGTTTGTGGTTGGGGTAATGAAATTATGCAGTGGGTGTTTGAGGGGAGTTGATGTGAGAGCGCAGTGGAAATAGTTGGGGATTATGACTCTAGCTGTTTGCTAGGATGTAACATAGGCTAGAATTGTGCAGGTGAGGATTACAAAGGAAAGTAAATAATGTGGGAAGAAATAGCCAGGGAATTGTTATGGCTAGGCTTGTATAGGCCCTAGGGCTGATAGCCTAGTACCAACCTATGAACCTATGAACAACAGTATTATCTAGTGGCATGGTTGCTTTGGGTTAGGATGTGAAATTAAGCAGGTAGGTGGGTAATAACCAAGTTATTATATACACAAATTACAGTGCAACCAAAAATTGTAATATTAATACCATATTACATCAAAAAGTATGAAAATCAATTTCTATCAGCCGATAGACTTTGCAATGTAGTGATAAGATCCATACATACATATACACATATGTGTGTAGATGTGTGTATATATATATATATATATATATATATATATATATATACATAGATATATATATATATATATATATATATATATATATATATATATATATATATATATATATATATATATTTTTATTTTTATTTTATTTTACATTTGTTGACCGGGATAGTCCAGCTGGATACATATCCGTTTTCAGTGGAGGCCCGGGGAGAAAAGCTCCAAAGAACAGAAGTACAAGAGCACATATTCCAAACAATACAATGGAAATTAGACAATTAGTATAATATGTTGAGTACTCTTCTAATATTGGAAAAGCTCCAAAGAATAGTGGTACAAGAGCACATATTCCAAACAATACAATAGAAATTAGACATTTAGTACAATATGATGAGTACGCTTCTAATATTGGATAAGAACAATAAGTAATAAAAAAAGATGGAATCCTGGGAAAAAAGGAGTTGGTTAGATGGATTGTAAAGGTTATAAGGTGCACCCATTTGAGTTGGGTTACGTAGTGGCTAGGTCAAGGACATGTGATATTAGTCAGGGTTAGGGCATGGGCATAACCATTGGGTTTTTAGAAACGCTCGGAGGTGAATTTTAAATTGGTCCAGAGTGGTCATTTGTCTAAGGTTGCTTGGAAGGGCATTCCATGTCTTGCCAATGGAATTGGCATAGAGAGCTTCCCCTCCTGAGTTGTTAGGTTTGATGGTCAATACTTGACTACTTTTGGATGACCTGAGGGATGACAGATTTGAATAGGAGGTAAGAATGTTATTTAGAGAGGGAGTTTTGTCAGGGTGTTTAATGATTTTGAATGCCTCAGTAAGCTGGTTAAGTTTCAGAACATTAGGCAATTCTAACCATCCTAGTGTTCTAAGGTTTAGGCAATGGTGGGTACGGTAGGGCATACCTGTGATAAATCTAGCTATGTGGTGATAGGCAGTGGATAGTTTATTAAGCTCTTTTTTATGAAGGAAGGAGAATATACCGGAGGCATATAGGAGGGTGGAGAGGAGATGAGTTCTGGCAATGGTTAGCTTGGTGTGAGGGGTTAAGAATTTCTTTATCCTGTACATGGACCCGAGTTTCTTGTTAAGTGTTTTAGTGGTCAGATTCACGTGCATGTCAAATCTAAGTTTGTGGTCTATTGTCACCCCAAGTAGTTTGGTGTGGGAGACTGGAAAGATTTTGGTGCCATTGTTAGCAGAGACAACAAAGGTAGGGGTTAGGGTGCTGGGAAATTGTAGACTGGGAGGTATTGCTGGAGAAGGGAAGAATAATAGTAATTTGGTTTTGGTTGGATTGAGTAGGAGTTTTAGGTCTGAGAACCATTTTTCGACTAATGAGAAGCAGATTTGGGTAGTAGCTTGAAGGTTGGTGAGAGAGACGTCAGAACAAATAAGGGTAGAGTCATCTGCATATTGGATGCAGGTGGTATTGGGAAGGACCGAGTGTAAACCGTTAATGAAGAGAGAGAAAAGAAGGGGACCGAGGATAGATCCTTGAGGGACACCGATATTAGTGGGGAGAAGGTCTGAAATCATATTTTGCCACTGTACCGCTTGTTTTCTACCAGAGAGGTATGCGTTGAACCAACTTATGGTGGATTTGCTAAGATTGAAGGTTTCCAGTGTGAGGAGAAGTTGTTTATGGTTAACCATATCAAAGGCTTTTGATAGGTCAAGAAAGAGCGCAGAGGAAATTAATTTGTTATTCCGGTTGCAGTTGATTGAGTCAACAAAGGAGAGGAGAGCAGTGGTGGTGCTATGATGTGGGCGAAAGCCGTGTTGGGAGTTAGATAGGAGATTATTATGGATAAGGTGTGTGATAAGTTGCTTGTGAATGCAGCGTTCCATAATTTTGGATAGAGGGGACAGAATTGCAATGGGTCGATAGTTAGATGTATCAGTGGAGGGACCTCCTTTGTGGAGAGGAATGATATAGGAGATTTTCCAGATAGAGGCTTCAGAGAGAGAACGGTTAATAAGGATAGATACAGGGTAAGCAATGGCATCAGCTGCTATTTGCAAGTATTTTGCCGGAAGTAGGTCAGACGCTAGGGTGGTTGGTTTGAGTTTTTTTAGAAGGGTATGGATATAGAAGGTAGAGGTGGGTGCTAAATTGAAGGCAGGTTGATTAGGAACCTTGGGGGTGGTTGCGGCCGAGGGGGAAGAGGTAAGCTAACTGGCGAGGGACTGGATAGTCTCAGTAAAAAAAGAATTAAAAGAGTTTGCTATCTCACTTGGATCTTTATCCATGAGTGTTGCAGGTGTGGGGGTGGAAGATTTACCTGGATGGAGGAGTTGGTTGAAGCCAGCCCAAAATTTTTTAGGGTTGTTTTGATGCTTATCTTGGAGGTGATAGAAATATTGCTTTTTATCGGATGTAACGGCTGCTTTAGTTGAGTTTCTAAGCTGAAGGAATTTGCTACGGTCTAGGGGGGTTTTAGTGGTCCTCCATTTGTTCCATGCCAGGTTTCTGAGTTTAATTTTATTTTTTGTGTCATTAGATAGCCAAGGTGCGATACGATCCCTGATTCTAATGAGTCGTTTTGGAGCATGGGAGTCAAGTATTTTGAGGAAAGTGTCATTAAAATGGGATACACTCTCTTCTAAGGGAAGGGTTTTTAGGATGGACCAGTTGCATGCTTTAAGGTCTGCAAGAAATTGATCCGGGATGAAATTCTTGCTGTTCCTAACAAGTCTGGTTAGGGGGGGGTGAGTGTTTGGACATTTGTGTTTTGTTATAAAGGTAATGAGGTGGTCGCTAAGGTCATTGGGGAGGGTCCCCACGGTATAGTTGGTAGTGTCTTTGTTTGTAAGGATCCAGTCAATGGTACTATCTTTTTGTTGGGGATATCCAATTCTAGTGGGAGAAAGAATAAGTTGGGAAAAACCATGTAAGTTAATAGGGAGAGGATTGGGATGAGAGGAGTATAGAGACCAGTCAATGTTAACGTCTCCTAGAATTATTGTTTCTTGTGGGTAGAAGGTGGAAAGCCAGTTGAGGGTTTGTTCAAGGATTTCGGTGTTGTTCCCTGGGGGTAAATAGGTGACTATGAGATTAATACTTTTTTGGTTATTTAGGCTTAGTTTTAGGGCAATCAATTCTTGGTTGTGGAGAATTGGAGGTTGAAGGGGATGTCTGGTAATGTTCAAGGAGTTCTTGAATAAGACTGCTATTCCTCCACCCTTTCTTGTAACTCTATTTGCCCTGAGGATGTTATACCCAGGTGGGATGATTTCCTCATCCTTGGTGATAGGTTTGAGCCATGTTTCAGAAAGACACATGATGTCAGGGGAGTGAATTTCTAGCAGAGCATGTAAGTTGTGAACTTTGTTTTTGATGCTTCGTACATTGAGGTGAAGCATATGGAGTGAGCCTAATGGGCTTCTAGGAGTGCTTCCAGAGTTTAAGCCTAGGTCAATGGAGGGGCCAGGGTTGGGGTGGATGTCACCATCTCTAGTTATGGATCTTTTTAAATGGTCAAGTAATCTTTGGAGTTTAATTATTAGTATGAGATAATCTCTAGATGAGGATGATTTTGGGTAAGAGAGGGTGAGGTGGAAACAGCAGGGATTATTGTTAGAAGTTGGGTAAAAAGAGGGATGAATACAATTGAGGGTGACATGGGAGTACAGGGAGGTTTGACTGTTGGGAAGGTAGGCGTCTGCAGGGTTTAAGGTATCATAACTTGTTAGCAGGTAGGTTGAGATAAGTAGAAGCATTATAGGAGGGAGATTAGTATAAGAGTGTCCTGCCATGGTGTGTGGGGGGGGAGTGAGCTGCTTTGTTACGACTAGTGAACAGAGAGACTAGGAGGCGGGAGGTGAGAGTGTTAATGAAGGAGTTGTGAGGGTGGATAGGGGGGGTGGTCCTTGAAGTAAAGTCAGCTGATGAGTGGGGGAGTGGTATTCAGGAGAGGGACTGTTGCGATTGGGTGGAGGGAAGAGGGATGGATCTAATGATCAAAATAAATGTAGAGGTAGTGGGGGCGGGTGGGAATAGGGGGCAGGGTGGGGTGCGGAGCGAGCCCGAGCATAGCGAGGGCGAAGCGGAGCGGGGATTACACCGCCAAGGATTTACCTTCTTCTAAAGGTAGCCGCCTTTAATAGAATGTAGCAGACTGTTTCTCTTAGTAAAAGGTCCGCTATTACAGTAGGCTTAAGTTAACAGGTTGCAAGTAACTGATGGTAGAATTCAGAAAGCAGATGGCTTACTTTTAAGCAAAAAGTTAGATTGGAGGTGAATAAACAAGTCCGAGGTCTTTCCGTTGGTCCTGACACTCAACAGTCTGTATATATATATATATATATATATATAGAGAGAGAGAGAGAGAGAGATTAGATATAGGTTCATAGGTAGGTACTAGGCCATTGGCCCTAGGGCCTATACAAGCCTGGCCAAAAATGTACCCTGGCTTTCGCCACCCAAGACAATTATTTTCCTGTGCCCCTGTCAAGCAGAACCACAGAAGTGATCCCTGGGGTGAATTTCCTATTATCCATGCAATCATCAAGATTTTTCTTAAAGAGTGCTAATGGGGAGCTCTGTTTGACATAGATAGGTAGTCTGTTCCAAAGTATGGGAAGTCTCTGGGACAGGAATCTATCCCTCTAGCATGTTCTGTTTATTGTGGTGAGAAGGTTTATGTCCCCAGAGTGTGTAGCTTGGAGGGGTTAGGATTTCTTTAAGTGGAACATGTCCAACAGCTCTGGGTTTGACATAGCTTTGTATGTTAGGCAGAGATCGCCTCTGAGTAGGCGATATGCGATGGAGTAAAACTGGAGTTTTTTTAGACGGTCTGCGTAAGGGATTTGAGGCCAGTAATCCCCTTTGTGAGGTATTTTTGCGGCCTTTCCAGTTGTTGTAGATGTCTTGTGAGGTGCATACCAAAAGGGGCATTGTACTTCTAATGAGTGATGAGTAGAGGGGAACAATGACCTTTTTTTCTGGATGAGAAACGTTTTGTGATGAGGTGTGCCACGTCGAAGGATTTCCTGACCACTTTGGCGATGTGATTATCAAAGGAGAGACTACTGTCCACCTGTGTCACAAGGTCTCTTATCACACTTTCAGTGTTAAGTAGACTACCGCCTATGTGGTAGTTCATGGGTACAGAATTTTTACCAAAGGGGATGACAATGCACTTTTTGGCATTGAGCTTGAGACCATGTCTTTGACACCAGGCATCTGTCTCAGTGAGGCCCTTTTGTAGGATGTCCACATCATTAGGAGTTTCAATTATGGCTTCTAGTTTGCAGTCATCTGCGAATTTAGTTAGCCAAAGACCTTCTGTGTTAGCCTGTACTTCAGAAAAGTAGATACCAAACAGGAGAGGACCCAGGACCGAACCATGTGGTACTCCACTTGTCACTGGTCTGAAATCTGATTTGGAGTCTGCTACTTTCACAGTGTGGGTTCTTTCAGTAAGCCAGTTGGCAACCCATCTTGTGACATAGGGATTTATACCTAGTTTAGTGAGTTTATCTATAATTACAGAGTGGGGGATGGTGTCGAACGCCTTTGCGAGATCTCGGTAGGCTGTGTGAACCACCTTAACCTCATCTATGGCTTTGGTGACTACTTCAAAGAAGTCTATCAGGTTTAGGAGACATGATCTGCCTTTTACAAACCCAAACTGTGTGAGGTCCAAGATTTGGAGATCTCCAATGTCTTTGTTTATGAGTTCCATGATGATACGTTCCATGGCCTTGCAGACGAGGCTTGTCAGGCTAATGGGGCGGTAGTTCCCTGGGTCTGTTGTGGCCCACCCTTTGTGAAGTGGGATAACTGTCATGGTGCACCATATACATATACATATATATATATATATATATATATATATATATATATATATATATATATATACATATATATTTATAGATTCACTTCATAATCTCAAAATACTGAAGTCTCGAATTTCAGTATCTCCAAACCATGAAGCGTAAAATCCAAAAACCCAAAAACCCAGAAGCGCGAAATTTAAAATTGCAACTTCTACACTAAACATACCACAGACACAAACACAAACTCCCTCCTCCTTCACATACAAAACCACCTACCCTACATACAAGCAGAAGGGCAAGCCCCCCTGCAACCCCCACCCCCCTACTTAAATATACTAACTCCCAGGTTGCACTACACAGACAAAAACACAAAAACACCACCACACAAGCTACATTCCCCTCGCACACACACATCACACTAACAAAACACACAGACACACACTAAAGCCCCTACCCAAAGCCCGTTAAACACTTACCTACATCACCAACCACCCACTCACATATTGCAACACCAGAACCATTAATTCAAAATCTCCGAACTTCGGGATTTTGAATTTCGCACTTCTGGGGTTCTGGTATTCTGCACTTTTGCCCTTCTGGTCTGGGGCAGCTGAAATATGGGATTTCAGTAGTTTGAGATTCTGAAGGGAACCTATATATATATATATATATATATATATATATATATATATATATATATATATATATATGTTATACAAATAAAAACTTTGAGACTTAAGAGATGAAGTAAGGAAGCCAATAAGGTGTTTGAGTTCTTTATTATAGAAGAACTTCATCAGCAATAATTGTAACTTAGAAGTAACAAACTTAAAAATAGCAACACAGCAAAATGAATAAAGACACCAACCTACGAGAGCCCAATAATATCAGTGTAAAACTGAAAAACTCCTGTGCTATCCAATGGTTAGTTGAAAGTTAAAGCTAGTGGGAGGAACTCATGTAGTCCAGTGCAGTGCACATTTCAAATTGAAATGCTCATTAATACCTGTAGAGAAATCTGCATTCAATAAAAGCTGACATTTCAATTCTCACAGTTCCAACAATGTATCACAATCACACCAACAAACATATCTAGCTGCTTAAGAACAAAATATTTGAAACATTAAAATCCAGTACATGAAGTACTATGTCTTCCTAAAGCATTTTTGCTATCTTTGTGTCTATTAGCTGCCATATGTTCTTTAACTGTGTCTGATAGTTTTCTGCACGTCTTTCCAATATAAAATGCATTACAAGTCTCACTCACACTCGTGTACACTAGATTGCTCCTCTGACAATCAAATAATAATGGAAAGTCACTTTAAGGCCCTAGTTTCTAAAATAATAGAATTTGCCAATGTACATGTATTTACAGGCAACACAAAGTTCACAAGGAAACATGCTTGACGGTTTCTGTTTTTCATGCCTAGGTTCCAAAATAAAAGGGGTATCCATTCTTTCAAAAGATGAACACAATGTCTTAGATCTTTTGTAGCAGAGGAGGCAGTGTCACCTAGTATAGGCAGTAAATATTTATTAGTTGAAATAATATCCCAATTTTTAGACATAATCTGCCTAATTCCATGCATGTCTCTGCTGATAGGCAATGGAAAACTAAGTGTCATGTCTGCTAGTACAGCAGATGCTGGTTTTGGTTGAAAGACAAACTTAATTACAGGTTTGAACTTTGAGTACCTCTCTGCTTGCACTTCAAAGAAAATCAGATCAATTAGGGCATCCGGATAGTTCCTGCATAAAAACATGTTCTTTAACAAAGCCAATTCCTGTAAAAATATGTCATCTCTGCTAACTAACCATGACAGTCTAATGACTGTCTTCATACTACGTTAATTGTCATAAACTTCGAGTGCTGGCAAGTAAAATCCAGGAAGTTATTGCGATAGGTATCTTTTCTGAAAACATTGGAATGTAGCACCCCTAGTGATTATGAAATCATACAACAGCAGCATATCCTGCGTAGTGGTGCTGCGGTAGCGTTGTCGCCTCACAGCAAGACATTGTCTTGTTCGATTCTCAGCTAGAGCGTCTTCTGTGTGGAGGCATATGTGAATGGGCATGCCTTCATTGAAGGTTGTGCGTCAGGGCTGGTAACTCGGCACGTAAAAATCCACTACCAAACATTAGCGGACCGGAACTCCGCTGTGGCGACCCCTAACTGGGATAAGCCGAAAGACACAACAACAACAGCAGCAGAAGAGAAAATTACCTTACCTTTGCCACAATTCAGTGTCATTAAAAAGGCTGCCATAAAAAAAAAAAAAAAAAAAAAAAAAAACATTAAAATTAATGGTTGGTCATGTGAGCATTCATATTTTTTATATGAGTAAAAAACTGTGCTCATGTCTGTGTTCATTCTTCTCAATTGGAACCT
Source organism: Protopterus annectens (assembly GCF_019279795.1). Classification (NCBI taxonomy): domain Eukaryota; kingdom Metazoa; phylum Chordata; order Ceratodontiformes; family Protopteridae; genus Protopterus; species Protopterus annectens. The sequence goes on along the minus strand of NC_056729.1, from coordinate 1,294,458,743 downwards.
CTAATCTAAAGACAACAAAATAAGGGCAAATTCTGGGTATGAGATGCATTCTACCATAATGAGTTGTAGTCACATTGTACACCTAATGGAAATGAGTATAATGTAGCCTGGCAGCCTGGAATGTTGCAATGGCCATATAGACCTATTCTTAAGCATTTTGTACCCAGGGTTATATCTATTAAGCAATTTCTTTGGACAGCAAATCTGGTTATTCAGTTATAAACTGTAGATGCATTGTGCTTTTAAATGTAAAGGTAGTAGAAAATCTGTACTTAGAATTTCTAAATGGGAAGTTCATGAAATGCTTTACATTTTTTTATTCCTTTAATAACATTTGAAATGCTAGAAAACACCATATTCAGAAAAAAAAGAAGCAGTGGTATGGTGGTTTTCATTCTTATATTGTGAGAGCACAAATATATTATGAGTTTATATATTGTGCGTACTATGAGAAAAAGTAAAAATGAGCATGCCTGCTGTGAACTGAAACTGCTGAATATAATGGCATCTACTTTAGTGAGGCTGTGAAATTATGATAATAAAATAACTTGAAATGCAAAACATATATTGTAGTTTCACAGTGTTTCTGAAAGTATAACCACTAGTTTCATTGTCTTTTGCACACATATTGCCCCAGTGGAATGTGATCTTTCTTAGATGGTAAACCACATCTGAATATGAAGAAGTCACAAATGTAATGTCCGCATTACTCTGAGACAATCCAGATCAATAATTCATCAGTGATGCTGTAACTGCCATTTACTTTTTTCCAAAGATTGCTACCCAACAATTAATAATTTTTGGTGATCACCTGGAATGTCTGATCTACAAATGTTTAATAAACAATGGCCAGGTTAATGTATTTCAACTTGCTGCTGCAGGCAGCCCACTCCAGCACAATATGTGTAACAAATAAAATACTGAGTTGTGCTCTGGCCATGTATATTGTTACTACTGTCCAGAAAGATAACTGGATTCTTGCCATTATTTTATACATAGAAGATAATACTGTTCAAAAAAGATCAGCACAAATGTTCAATTAAGCATTCTCTAGCCTAATGAATAGAGATTGCCTGAAAACCACTGAGATAGGCTCCAAAAAATCAACTGATCATAGGTGATTGAAGGACATAGTAACAGGACATGAACTGGGTACTGTGTTGGATGGGTGCAACTGAAAAATTGTGCTAATGGATAGCTTGTCCTTTCACTTACAGATTATTTTAACCTTTCATTTTAATGTGAAGCTGTAGGGTAATTATCTGCCTAGCACAATTACTATGGTATCAGAATAATTATGCCAACGAAGTCCTAAACAAGAAAAAGTGTTTTATTTTTAAATTATTTTGCACTGACTTTAAAGTTAAAAAGATAAAGTAAAATCAAGTCATGTCAACACCTACTAGTAAGTCGTCTTACAGCAATACAATGGTAACTAGGAACTTATCATTAAAGGGCTAATGAAAACAGTTTTGTACAATGCTTTCACTTTTATTTGTCTTGCTTTGGCCAAAGATGTTCACTTCTAGTGTCACAGGCTGAGATTATTAGACAAAGACTTTGAAGATGTATAGCAGTAAATGTTAAGGAGCTCACTGTGCAAACAGCCACAGAGCTTATCAGACATGCATTAAAAATTGAATAGCAACAGCATAAATAAAGGGATGCAGAGAAATAGCAGGAGAAGCAGAGCTAGGCGGTAGTATGGATGGAGCAGTGCTATAGCATGTGATGTGGATGAAGTTACAATCATGACTTTGAAGGCAAAATAGAGCAGCTGAGTCAGTGCATGCCAACACATGTAATATAGTACCACATAGCTACATCTCCCTTTTACCCAGCACAAGAAAGGCAGGATAGTGGCCTTCAGATGCACTACTGTCAATGTGTACAACAAACGTGTCAATCATGTGCATCATATAAGTTTGGAGAAAGTGGAGTGGACTTGAAAGTAGGAAAGAGGAGAGCAGCAGCAGAAAGAAACACAAGGGAAAGCACAAGGTATAAAAGATAAGGGAAGAGGGTAATTTATTTCAGGAAAAGAACAACTTGTATGTTTTAAAGATGAAACGAATATGTGAAAGGTAATGAGAGACAGTTACAACAGAAAGAGAAGGAGAAGAATGAGTAGCAGGAACAGACAGTCAAACATATAGCAACAGGCTGAGACAGTGGAGGCGGTATACACATAACAGGTGTGGAGGACAGTGGGTAGATATAGGCATACAGAGTGTAGATGGGCAGTGCTGGGGATGGCTGACAACAAATAAGGAATGGGGAATGACAAATAAGGAGGTAAAACACCAGGATGGTCATTGGGTAGGGTCCTGTTTTGGTTGGATATCAAACCAGACCAGAGGGTAATCCAACAAAATGGTGATCGACCAGCAGAAAAAATAGCAGCAAGTCCAGCACAGATAGGTTCATAGGTTCATTGGTAGGTACTAGGCTATCTGCCCAAGGGCATTTATAAGCCTAGCCAGAGTGTGTCAGCTTTCGCCACCCCATTGATTAATTAACTGAGCCTCTGTCAAGAAGTGCCAATGAAGTGATCCGAGGGGTGTATTTTCTGTTACCCATCCACTCGTCAAGGTTTCTCTTGAAGAGTATTAGTGAGGGGCCCTGCCTAATGCAGTTAGGAATTTTATTCCAAAGCATGGGGAGTCTCTGTGACAGGAATTTATCCCTCCAGCATGTTCTATTTATTTTGTGGTGAGGTTTAGCTCACAGTGACTTGGATTTCTGTAGGTGGAGCATGTCCATCAATTCTGAGTTGGACATGGCTTTGTAAGTTAGGCAGAGATCACCTCTGAGTAAGTGATATGCCACTGAGTACAGCCAGAGTTTTTCCAGTCAGGCTGCATAGGACATATGGTTGAAGCCAGTAATTCTCTTGGTGAGGTACTTTTGTGGTCTTTCCAGCTGTTGGAAGTGTCTTGTGAGGTACATTCCAAATGGGGCATTGTACTCTATGATAGGTCTGATGAGTGACGAGTAGAGGGGCACTATAACCACTTTATTTCTTGATGCGAACCCTTTAGTAATTAGATGGGCTACATGGAAGGATTTTCTAACTACTTTGGCAATATGATTGTCAAGGGAGAGATTACTATCTACCTGGGTCCCCAGATCTCTTATTACCTCTTCTGTATTAAGGGGGCTGCCACCTATCTGGTAATTCATGGGTGTTTTGTTTTTTCCCAAATGGGATGACTATGCATTTTTTGGCATTTAGCTTGAGACCATGACTTTGACACCAGGTGTCCATCTCAGTAAGGCCCTTTTGGAGAATGTCCATGTCAGACGGAGAGTCAGTTATGGCTCCCAGTTTGCAGTCATCAGCAAACTTGGTTAGTTATAGTCCTCCTGTGTTTGCTTGTACTTCTGAAAAGTATATGCCAAATAGTAGGGGTCCCAGGACCGAGCCTTGTGGGACACCACTTGTGACTGGTTTAGAGTAGGACCTGGAGCCCGCTATTCTTACCATGTGAGTTCTGTCTGTAAGTCAGTTGGCAACCTATCTCGTGACATAGGGGTTTACATTCAGGATGGTGAGTTTTTCTATAATTCCCAAGTGGGGAATGGTGTCAAAAGCCTTGGCAAGGTCAAGGTAGGCTGTGTGAACCACCTTCCCCTCATCTATGGCCTTGATGACTGTCTCAAAGAAGTCAACCAGGTTTAGTAGGCATGATCTGCTCTTAACAAAGCCAAACTGTGTCAGGTCAAGTGTTTGGAAGTTCCCAATGTCTTTGTTAATGAGTTCCATGGTGATGCTCTCTGTGATTTCCGGGACACTACACTTTTCTGGTATTGTTGTGGGCCCTTTTGGGGGTGAGAGGGGGGTAAAGTTTGCACTGAATCTATCTGCCAGGATGTTGGCAATATCAGTAGGTTCAGTATATTTTGTGCTATTTTGTACTAGCTCAGAGCATATCTGTGAGTTGTCACTTAGATTCTTAACATAGCTAAAGATGGCTTTGTGGTTATCTTTCAAATCCTTGGCTATTTTTCTTTCGAAGTTAGCCTTGGATGATTTTATGAGGGAACCTAGTTTCTTACTGATACTGATCAGGAATGTCTTTCCTTCTTGGGATTTGCTTTTTTTCTGAACTAGTTTCCTCTTTCTATTGTATAGCCTGTTTATGGCAGGGGTCCACCAAACTGGTTTCCTTCTCTTAGGGGAGTGAGTCTTGGTTTTACTAGGGATGGCATGATCCATGCATCCTTGTAGGTGCTCATAGAGTGCATTTGTAAAGGTTCCTGCATCTTGGATACTGTTATCCATTAGCGTGGGGGCTGTGAAACTTACCACCTCTGTCTTAAGTAAGATGAAGTTTGCTATAGACAAGATTTTCACTGTAGTTTTCTTGGTTGGGGGTGGTGGTGTGGTGTGGTGTGGACATCCAGAGTGATTAGTTTATAGTCTGATCTAATCAGTGAAGGGTTGACCTCCGGTGCAGAACACCTGTCATCCATGTTGGTGATGACCAGGTCCAATATGTTTTAACCTGTGGTATGGGGAGTTTACCAGCTGATCCAGGGCACTTGGTTTGATAAATTCCAGGAAGCACTGGACCTGGGAGTTTGTACTTGAGTAGTTTTCCCAGTTAACGGTAGGGTAATTGAAATCACCCAATATCAGGGTGTTCGGTAGGACCTTCATGTTTTTCAGTGTCTCCAGAAAGGTGGAGTGGCGGTCATGGGTCATGGAGAGTGATCTGTAGCAGGCCACAATTTGCATTGCAGATTTGCCCAATGTCAGTTGCACATGGATGATCTCGGACATATCATGCTGCGCCACTAACCTGGAGGTGTAGGTATCCTTGATGAATATGGATACAACCCCTCTTTTCGTGTTTCAGTCCATGTTCTGTGGCCAAAATGTGTGGCATGAGTTGTAGCCCGGTAATGCTGAGGTGCTCTGTGGAGCCTTGAACCAGGTTTCAGTTACTGCACAGATGTTGACATTATCCATACTGAGGAGTGCTTCGAGTGCACGCATTTTGAGATTTAAACTCCTGGCGTTGAGTAGCATAACCCTCATTTTTTTATTTGTGCTGTTTACGGAGGTGGGTTTGACTTTTGAGCCTTGCCTAAAAAAGGCAATATGGGGGCAGCAAGAGCCTTGGCCAGTATTCGAAAGCCTAGGGGTGACAGGTGCAAGCTGTCTCTAGTGAAGCAACAAGGCTTGTCGAACATGTCGTCCCAGGCTGACAGACACTGGATCCCCTTTGAATGACACCTGAAGCTTAGCCAGTTGTTGAAATTGATCATTTTTTCTTTATACTGCGGTATCATTCTTGGTGAGGGCAGGATGCTATTCAGGGTCAGGGTCATATCCGCCTGGGCTACATGATCAGAGAGCCCTTCCATGTCTCTTTTCATGTAATCCAGGGGGGTACATTTCAGGTCATTCACACCAACATGAACAATAACAGAGTCATATGTGTACTTGTTCTGGAGTGACCTGAGTGCCTGCATTATGTGGAGGATTCTGGCTCCCAACAGGCAGCTAAAAGTAACCTTCTCCTTGTCCAGCATAGTGAGTGGGACGTCAGTGTGCCTGACTATAGAGTCACCTATTACTAATGTGTTCAGTATGTTTTTTTCGCCTTAAGGGCTGTGGTTGTGCGGCACACTGACTTTGTGTTTTATGTGTTGTCTGGTTTGTGATGGGAGGTGCGGGTTTTTTGGGTGCCTGCTTTGGAGTTCTGTGTTGCTTTTGCAGGTTTTTATTTAGAGCCTCCGAGAATGATTTTGAGTATTTATGTGTATTTTTTGCCAGTGCTGGTTTAGTATGTCATGTGAGGCTGGAGGTGTGGTGCAAGTGTTAATCTTCTCCTCATGACTGCCTGTTCCAGTCTTGGCTGGAGAGAGCTTAGCCTCCAGTTTAGCTATATAATTGCATCTCTCGCATATGTTAATGTTTTGTTGTAGGAGGAGAGGGTTGTCTGTGTACATGAGGCAGTTGTAACATTGCCTCATGATACCCATGTTCACCAGCTGGACTGGAGAGTATACCTGAAATTGCCTTTTGGTCATGACTGAATAGTAGGGTGAGCTGCTTAGTCACTTGGTGAGTGAGGGGTGAAGCCTTGCCCTGATGGGCAATCAAGTGTCAGGGAATATTAGTGCTTGCTATTAGGTCTGAGCAAGTGCTGGGCTGTAGGATGCTTTTTAAGTGCTTAGGCTGAGAGTTAGACTACTTTCAAGGGAAAAACTGAAGAGGAGACTTGGTGGAGCTGGGAATAATTTAGCCCTAGCTAACTGGCACTGCCCAGACATGAAAAACCATGCAAACACATTTTTTACAGCAAGGGAAATGAAAGAGATAGAAATTAGCCCAAAATGGCCTATAAAATACTAACTTATGGGCTGGAACCACTCCTCCAGGGACAGATGGCTGCTCAAAGCTCCCTCTCTCACAGGTGAACAGAGAAACCTCCCTCTATCCAAGTAAGGTATGGGCAACTCAGAAACTTGTAACACAGCCCTGAATTCAGCACTAGCCTGAAAACTGGACTATACTAGCTTAGAAAGGTGGGAAACAAGGAAACATTTTTTGAAAAGATAAGGCAAAAACAGTAGAAAATTCACTTAAAACAGCTTTAAACAACTACAAACAGTAGAAAATACACTTAGAACAACTTTAGATGACTACAAGCAATCAGAAAAGGTTTTTAAACAAATTACCCAATTAACTAGTAAAAAAAATGTCAAAACTGAGCCCTGTTCCTGTAGTCTTCAATCAGACAGGTTCTAACTGCACACTCCTGCCACTGGGGTGCAGGGGAACATTCTCCAAAAAAGAAGGCCTGGATTAGTGCTCAAGTTATACAAACAAAGCTAGATTTAGCAGGCCTGAATCTACTTTATGCAACAGCAAACAAGGCACACCAATTGCACTAAGAAATATTTCAAATATGCAGGCACTATAAGCCTCTAACCAGAAATTCCCAGCTCAGAAGGGAAAAGTCCAGCCTCTCCTCCCACAAGAGTGCAGACCACAAACCATCTTAATGTAAAATGACTGGCCTAAAGCCCAAGTACTTAAACCAGAACTAATACACTTTTAGAATAACAGACACTGAGCCTTCAATCAGCAGTTCCCAACTTAGAAGGTTGTAAGCTACCTGTCCTCCCACAACAGTGCAGACCACAAACCTTCTTATTGTAAAACAACTGGTCTGAAGCCCAAGTGCTTAAACCAAAAGGCTTAGAATGATAGCTACACTTTAATCAGGTTACTACCAAGCAATAATAAATACAATTGCATACTTTTAAGAAGGCCTGGATTAGTGCTCGAGTTATTTTTTATTTATTTATTATTTTATTTTACATTTGTTGACCGGGCTAGTCTAGCTGGATATATGTCCATTTTCAGTAGAGGCCCGGGGAGAAAAGCTCCACAGCAGATAGATACAGCTTAAATACATGTATAAATATAGACATAAAGGGTTATTAAAAAATACATTTAGTTATACATGATATGAAAAGTCATATGAGTCTAGCTTATTTACATTACATAGCAAAAAAGAGAGCCATGAGAGAATGACTGACAAATTAGGTATATATAACAGAAGGAAGAAGACAAAAGGACATTTTTGACAACAGTGTTTAAATGTAGAAAAAAAGGTTAGTTATGATATAAGTAGATTCAGCCAATGTTAGTACATGGACACAGCCATTGCGAGTTAAGGAAGATTTTTAGATGCTTTTTGAAAAGAGGGGTGGATGAAAGGGATGTGAGATTACTAGGAAGTTTATTCCAATGGATTCCAATAGTGTTAGTAAATAGAGAATCACCTGATTTATTATTGGATTTCAGGGTAGCGGCTAGAAATTTATTGGCTGAGCGAAGGGTGCCTACATTTTTATAGGGGTTGATTAAGTTACAGAGTATGGGAGTATTTGTAGGGTGATGCAAGATTTTGTGGGTGATGGTTAGTTGTTGGAACAGAAGCTGGTTTTGAAGTTCCAACCATACTAGTTTATGTAGATTTTGACAGTGGTGAGTACGGAATGTGGACCCAGTGGCAAACCTGGCAATGTTATTGTAAGCGGTGGCCAGCTTGTTTTGATTATTTTTAGATAGATTTGTAAAAATTGGGGAGGCATAGAGAAGTGTGGAGAGTAGGTGAGTTTCGGCCATAGTAGTTCTGGCTACAGGTGTAAGGAATGGTTTTAACCTATAGAGAGATCCTAGTTTTCTATTCACTGATTTGATGGTTGAATTTATGTGTGGGTCAAAGTTGAGGTTATGGTCAATAGTTATACCTAAGAGTTTGGTAGTTGGGTCTGGTACAATTACAGTGCCATTTTTTGATGTAAGTGTGAAGTCAATAGGAGGAGACTTCTGGATAGGGGTAAACAGTAGAAGTTTTGTTTTTTTAGGGTTAAGGAGAAGACAGCGTTTAGAGAACCAGTTTTCCACTAAGGTAAATACTTTCTGGGTGTTGGACTGAAGTTCAGCAGAAGTTGCTGCAGCACAGATTAGGGTTGAGTCGTCAGCGCATTGAATACAGGTGGTTTGTGGTATAGATGTTTGCAGGTTATTGATAAAAATAGAAAATAGGAGGGGCCCCAGAATAGAGCCTTGTGGGACTCCCTGTGAGATAGGAAGTAAAGTAGATAGGTTTTTGTCCCACAGGACTGCCTGTTGTCTGTTGTTAAGATAGGATTCAAATCATTTGGCTGTTTGAATATCAATTGAAAGTGTGGTAAGTGTATATATCATTAAGTGATGATTCACCATATCAAAGGCTTTGGAGAGGTCTAGAAAGAGGGCAGAGGTGAGTAAGTTGTTACAATTTTTATTAATCGAGTCAGAGAAAGATAAAAGTGCAGTAGTAGTACTGTGAAAAGGCCTCAAACCATGCTGGCAGTTGGCTAAAAGATTGTTTTGGAGGAGGTGATCGAGAAATTGCTGGTGAATGCATCTCTCCATGATTTTAGCTAAAGGAGAAAGTAGAGCGATGGGGCGGTAGTTAGAAAGTTCAGTTGAGTTGCCTCCTTTATGTAGAGGCATAATGTAAGAGACCTTCCAAAGAGATGGTACAGTACATTCTGTGATGGTCCTATTAATTAAGATAGAGATAGGGTAAGCAAGTACTCCAGCAGCCATTTGCAGAAATTCAGCTGGCAGGAGGTCAGCTGAGGGGGTACATGGTTTTAGTTTTTGAAGCTGGGCATGGATGAGAGAGGTGGGAACAGGCTGTAATTGGAGGGGAGAAGGTAAAGTGTTTTGTGAGTGTGTGTTGGGGATGATGGCTGGTGATAAAGTACTAGCTAATGTTTGGACAGAGTCCACAAAGAAGTTATTAAAGGAATTTGCAATTTGGCTGGGAGAAATTTGGGTTAAGTTAGCTGGGGTTGGAGTTTTGGAGTGACCAGGGTGGAGTAGGGAATTTATAACTGACCAAAATTGTTGAGGGTTTTTGTTTTGTGTTTGTTGGAGCTTATGGTAGTGGTTCTTTTTGTCTTGGACTATTGATTTTTTTGTAGAATTTCTTAACTGTCCAAAGATTTCATGATCAGTTGGGTTTTTAGTATTTCTCCATTTTGACCAAATTCGATTTCTTTGAATGATTTTTTGTCTTGTCTCCTTAGTGAGCCAAGGTGTAGGTTTGTTCTTAGTTCTGACTGTTCAAGAGGGGGCATGGTGTTCTAGGATTTGTAGAATTTTATTATTAAAGTATGAGACAGCTTTGTCAAGTGGTAGGTATTTAAGGGGTGTCCAATTGCAAGCTTTGAGTTCAGCTTGAAAGCTAGCTTGGTTGAGGTTTTTTTTTGTTACTGACAGTTCTATAGATTGGTTGTTTGGAAATGAGGGTTTTTGTCTGATAATGAAGATGAGAGAGTGGTCACTGATATCATCAGGAAGTATACCTGATTTATAGGAAAGGGGGTTAGTGTTAACTAGAATCCAGTCTAAGATGGCTTGCTTGTTGCTAGGTTTATGGGTTCTGGTAGGGGAGGTAATAGTTTGACTGAAACCATATAGGTTTATATGAGTATTAGATTGGGAAGAGTTAAAACAGTTCCTATCAATGTTAAAGTCACCAAGGATTATGGTTTCTTGTGGAAAGGATGTTGTGAGCCAATTAAGGACAGTTTCAAGAGTGTTAATATTGTTGCCTGGAGGGATATAGGAACAAATTATATGTAATGCTTTATTAGCATTTATCTGTAGTTTAGAGATTAGTATTTCTATGCTACTGGTTGTGGGTGGTTGGGTATTTAGTGGTGTAACCTGTAAATGAGATTTATATAGTATTGCTACACTACCACCCTTTTTATTAAGGTGATCTAATCTCAGGATGTTATAACCTGGAGGGATTATATCATTATCCTTAGTATCTGGTTTAAGCCATGTTTCAGTAAGACATAGGATGTCAAAGGAGTTTACGTGTAGAAGGGCATGAAGTTGGGTTATTTTATTATTTAGACTACGAATATTAAGGTGGTCTATGAGGAGAGAATTGTCAGAGGTATTAGAGATGTGAGAAGTGATGAGATGGTTAGTGTGGGGTTCTGATATTGTATTAATTGGGCCTGGGTTTGGATGGATATCTCCATGCAGTAATAGGAGCTGTAATGGGCCATGAAGGTGTTTCAAGACTTTATAAAAGAGAGGGAGTTGTTCTCTAGTTTGTGGATACAAAATATGGGTTGATCTGTGAAATTTAGGAAGGAGGTAGGACGAAGAGGATATTATATTCATATGGATTTCTATGGCTAGCTGAGAGATTGCAGTAGTGTGCTTTAAGGGGGGTTGAAAATTAGTGGGGCTATGATACTCATAGCAAGTGAGGTAGTGTGATAAAAATAAGGGGGTAAGAATGGTGAGAAAGAGAAGGCCATTTGTATGTGGTAGGCATGGCAGGGAGGAATAGGAGGTAGATACAAGGAGATGAAGGCAGAGGTATGAGCCAGTTAAAGATTAGTAATGTTAAAGGGAAAACCTGGTTAATAGGAAAAGTATATTAATGAGATATAGAAAGGGTGGAGTAGTTAGATAGGAAACGTGATAAATGATGGCAGTAGGGGATAGGATGGATAATAGTAATGAGGAAGAAAGAGTTAATTGGATAATTGGAGATAGGGGTGTGGTTATGAGTAGTATAAGTGGAAGTATACTGGGGTGGGTGGGAATTGGGGGTAGGGTAGGGGAGCAGAGTGAGCCCGCAGGGCAAATGGAGCTGGTTGGAGCAAGTGAGAACTAGCTCACAGAAAACAATCAGTGAAATAGCAGGATACAGCAAAGTTTCTGGAAGCACGAAGTGTGAGGGTGAGTTAGTATATTTGTAGCATAGCTGGGGTTAGGACTATAGCAGAAAGAAAGAGGAAGGGGAGGGGGGACTAGGCAGAATAATATAAATGGCAGGACATAGAAGTAAAACAGATAGTTTAAGCATTAAACTAAAAAGGATACAGGTAAGGATTATTTAGGAACTAAGAGGGAGCCTTTGGAGGGGGGAGGCCCTAGTGGACAGAGTTTGAAATTACATTCAAATATGTAGGAGGATGAAGAGAAAAGAGGACAGGGTTAGATAACAGAATATAGGAGAGTTATACAAACAAAGCTACATTCAGCAGGCCTGGATCTGGTCTATGCTACAGCAAACAAGGCACACCAATTTCAGTAAGAAACAGTTCAAATATGCAGGCACTATAAGCCTGTGACCAGAAATTCCCAGCTCAGATGGGCAGAGTTCAGCCTCTCCTCCCACAAGAGTGCAAAACACAAACGTTCTTAATGTAAAATAACTGGCCTGAAGCCCAAGTGCTTAAACCAGAATTAATACACTTTTAGAATAACAGACACTGAGCCTTCAATCAGCAGTTCCCAACTTAAAAGGATGCAAGCTACCTGTCCTGCCACAACAGTGCAGACCACAAACCTTCTTAATGTAAAACAACTGGTCTGAAACCCAAGTGCTTATACCAAAAGTCTTAGAATGATAGTTACACCAAGCAGTAATAAATACAATTGAGTACTTTTACGATGACGCAAAAGCAAAACAAAGTAATAAAGTAGGAAGAAACACAAATACAGTAAAATCAGATGAATAAAGTGCAATTTTTTTCTTTTTTTTTTGAGTGAGCAAATGAGATGGGCCCAGGAGGAGTATCCAAATGCAAATTTACAAGAGGGGCAGGCAGTTTCAAAGCCACCAAGATTAACAACAAAACAAAAGCAGAGAGGGTGGGCGGGCAACTAACTGAAAAAACAGCCACAACTTCCAGCTAGATAGTATTCAATGCCACACAAATAAATCAATTTAAATGCTGTAATATTTGAAAAAAGTGCAGATAAAGATTTACTTAAATTCACTTATATGTCCAGTTAATTGTAGGTTGGTCTTAGCCGGCCAAAGCTCAGAGTTTAAGAACAAAATAATCCAAAATGTACAACTAACATAAGGCAGAAACCGAATATCAATGAAGTGAAACTACCCCCACGTATCACTGGCTATGCAGGAATTCTAACAAGCACTAAATTCTAACAAGCATTAACTGAAAAAACAGAGCCACAACTTCCAGCTAGATAGTATTCTATGCAACACAAATAAATCAATTTAAATGCTGTATTATTTGAAAAAAGTGCAGATAAATATTTACTTAAATTCACTTATATGTCCACATGATTGCAGGTAGGTCTTAGCCAGCCAAAGCTCAGAGTTTAAGCAGAAAATAATCCAAAATATACCACTTATATAAAGCAGAAACTGAATATCAATTAAGTGAAACTACCCCCACTTTTCACTGGCTATGCAGGAATTCTAACAAGCACTAAATTCTAACAAGCTTTAACTGAAAAAACAGAGCCACAACTTCCAGCTAGATAGTATTCAATGCAACACAAATAAATCAATTCAAATGTTGTATTATTTGAAAAGGTGCAGATAAAGATTTACTTAAATTCACTTATACGTCCAGTTGATTGCAGGTAGGTCTTAGCCGGCCAAAGCTCAGAGTTTAAGCAGAAAATAATCCAAAATGTACCACTTATATAAGGCAGAAACTGAATATCAATGAAGTGAAACTACCCCCACTTATCACTGGCTATATAGGAATTCTAACAAGCACTAAATTCTAACAAGCATTAACTGAAAAAACAGAGCCACAGCTTCCAGCTAGATAGTATTCAATGCAACACAAATAAATCAATTTAAATGCTGTATTATTTGAAAAAAGTGCAGATAAAGATTTACTTACATTCACTTATACATCCAGTTGATTGTAGGTAGGTCTTAGCCGGCCAAAGCTCAGAGTTTAAGCCTATAAGATAAAACTTATATATAAAACTTAAGATAAAACTTTCTTTAGTAGATTTATAACAAACAAAAAATAAAAAAGTCATTAAATAAAGTGAGGTACTAGCACTTTTGTCCTGGTACCCTCCAGAACTTCCTCAAATTAATCTAAATAAACTACACCCAACTTAGCCTTTAAATAACCTCTGTTGAAGCCACCATGTATTATCTTCTCAAGATTAAAAGAGACAGTATTCAAAAACATTACATATAACCTTAGCTCCAAAAAGCTAACAATTGTATAATTAAGTTTATTAATTACTTAAAGGGAAATAAATATGCAACAAATATACAACAATAAATATTTTAGAAATACAATTTCTAAAATATTAAGTTTAAATGGATAGCTATACAAAATATATTACAAACTAATAAACCATGATTAAAAATTAGATACAAACTTATGTATAAATTCATTAATTTCTTACTCCATCCTTAAATATTAAGTAATGTATTCCAAATATTATACAAGTATACACAATAGGACATAAAAAACAAATAAACATCAAAAACATCCATGTTGTCTTCAGTGGGAACTGAACTCAGCACCTTCTGCTTATAAAGCAGGTATATTAACTACTACACTACAATAAGCTCTCAAGGGCTGTTATTCTCAACAAACAGGCTATATTACAGTTGTCATTAAGTCCCCTGGGCTTAAAAGCATTGAAAAAGAGCTGCCAGTACAATTCCCTTATTTCTAACTGTACTTGCCAAGCCCCCCCCCCATTTCCCAACATTCATTTTTTCTAAAATTAAAAATTTGAAGGAGTGTTCAGGGTAAACTAAAATATGCTTTGCTAGGGCACTTGTGTTTTTATTCTTTTTAATGTCATATACATGCTCATATATTCGAGACCTTAAAGCCCATTCAGTTTTATCTATGTAGAATGAGCTACACCCCTGACATAAAGCGCAATACACCACCCCAATTGTTCTGCAATTAAACTTGCCATTGAAGTAAAATATTTTAGCCAAAACAGAACAGCTATTCCCCACACTAATCCACTTACATAGTGGACAGTGTCCACATTTCTTCATACCACACCTTACTGGGTCCAATTACATCACCTTTCTCTCTGAAATACCCTTCAAGTTGTTGTTTTTTCTATATACCACAATAGGTTGTTCCATCATCTTCCCTAATGAAATTTCACTTTCACTAAGAACCTACTGGACAATTGCACTAGCCATACAAAAACTGCTAAAAAATGCAGTTGTGTATGTGCAGGGGTACATGCAGGGGGTACACACAGGGACACTCACAAATCTCCCCTGTGTTTCTTGACCCTTAGCCAGGATAGGCACATACCATCCAGCCCTTCTTTTTTTTATCATAACAATGCCTTAACTATTTTTTTAGGGTACCCCTATTCAAAAACATATTTTTCATAAAACCACACTCTTTAATAAAATCACCAAACTCTGTTACCATTCTAGCTACCCTTACATACTGACCTTTAAGCATCCCTTTCTTCTGATGATATGGGTGGCTACTCAATAGTACAAAATAGTGTTGGAGTAGGTGGGCTTATGATACATCTTAGCAATATTTTTTTTATCTTCATAATGTTTCTCTAACAGGATATCAAGATAAGAAATTTTATCTTTGTCAATTTACATAGTAAACCTCAAAAAGTGGTTGGTTGTATTAATATAGTCTCTAAAATTCTTCAATCCTTGCTTAGTGTCCTTCCAATTTAAAAACAAGTCATCAAGCCATTGAATATAAAATCTAATAGAATTATTAAATTGCCCATTAAAAATAAACCTTTTCTCCCATTTAACCATAACAATGTTAGCAAACAATGCCTCTACATTCGTACCCACAGCCACTCCGTCCAATTACAAAGAAATCTTACCGTCAAAATACATATAATTGTTTTTCAAAATAATTTCAAGTATTTCCTTGTACAAACCTTGTTCCACCCCTCTTTCTGCCAAGTATTCACAAAACCACTCAATACCCTCAGAATGTGTGATCACAGAGTACAAATCTTTCACATCTACAATGACTAAGAAGTTCTCCTCAAAACATTCTATCTGGTTTATGTTCTCTAAAAAACCCAGCTGTCTTTACAAACTTGCTTTTCTTCCTCCAACAGGTATGGAATTTATGGAGAAAAAACACTGGAATGCTCATCACAGCAGAACTTCCAAGCTAAAAGCTGGTATGAAAGGTATGGAATTTAGCACAGGCACTCGTAAAGGACCCTATGCCATCCACTATTGGCCTCATAGGTGGGTTAGTGGCAGACTTATGTATTTTAGGTATCCCAAAAATTACGGGGATAGGAGGCGAGGGCATAAACATATAATTAAATTCATCTACAGTAATTCTGTCCTCAATATACCTGTCATTTAACAGACTCTTTACTTTCCTCTGTGCTTGATTTAAATAATTAATACTAGCCTGGGCATAAGTTCCTGAATTTAATATTAACACCATTCTTGTCTTATAATTATCCATATCCATAGTCAACACCCCCCCCCCCCCAAATCAGGTTTCATGATCCTTAGCCCACATGCCTTAATCTCACTTAATACTTTCATTTCTTCTTTAGAAACATTATATTCCACCTGTGGATAATTAGTGGAAACCAGGGTCAACCTTAAGTCCATCTCACATATTTTTTTGAACAGTTGTAAAATAGGGTGGAGAGGTGGATTGTATGTACTAGCAATTTTCAACACTGAAACTACAAGAGGAGTTTCATTAAAAATTAATCTAAAATTCAACTTACTTGTATACTGTTTAAAATCCATAATAACATTTGCAATATTAGCCCTCTTAGAGGGAACAAAAGTCAGAGCCTTAGCCAACAGGTTTGCTAAACAAGTGTCCACTACAAAATCAGAAAAATTATATATTTTAAAGTCTAAAGTCACCTCCATCATGTGTAATAATTTTGGGGTATAAAGAATCATCCAAAACAATTGTTTCTGTATTATTCAATGCCAATATTTGGAAGTCCTTGACTGGGGTTTCTAATAGTTCATTACCCCCCAATAATTCTTCCTCTGTGCTGGCTGCCCCCATGTTCCCCAAAGGCCTCCTCTGATTTTTCTCTTTCAACCTCTCCAACCTTCACAAAAGGGGAAAATCTGATGGATTGTTAACAAATGGCCTCTCAGGGTCATTAGTCCTCATGGGGTCCTCATGGGGAAGGTGAATCATTCTCTCCACTTGGAAGGTACTGGCAGGAAAGTCACACCTGTCAGCCACATTAGTAATATGTCCTTCTTGTACTCATGCGGATGCGGGCCCAAATTTCTTTTTACCGCATAGCTGTGAAGGAGGTAGATCAGGTTAAGTTACCCCAGTGGAGTATTCTCTATGATCATGTTCAAACTTCTTTATTTTTATTTATTTAAATTTGAGTAGTTGGTAATCAATATTAGCAAAAATGTTAAGATGGTCTTTTTTAAATTTGGGGTAGTCAAGGTTGTTTGTAAGATTACTGTCCAATAAAACGGTGTCCACCATCAAATTTTCTATCACTTTCTTACTATGTTTTACCAGAAGCTCCATATATTCGAGCCCCTATCTATTAAATAAAATAGCTCTTTATGCAAGGGGGGAATCCTTTTCCAGTTCAGTGGGGTACCTGCAATATCGTAACCCTTTCGGTACTAAATTTTCCTTAACACAGGTTGCCAGGTATGAATTTTCTAGTTGTAACTTTTTTATCTTAAACAACCTGTAGTCCAGTTCCCCCAGCATGTCATTAATGCTAGAAACATTGTGGCTAACAACATTAAATGCATTAGTGCTAGTATTAGACAAATGTATAGTGGTATTCAACCACTCTTAATGTCCAAACAAGAGTCTGAATTTAAATTATCAGCAGCTGGTGTTTGACTTATCCTGAAACTGTTCGCATTAATAGGATTAAGCTGTCCATTCCCACGGATATCCACAATATCCACAAAAAGAGTGCTGTTATTACCTGCATTCCTCTGTGCAGTCACAGCATCCACCCTCTGTGTAAGCATTTCTATTAAAGTAAGATTACTAATGCTGCTCCATAACTCAGATAATTCACTTCCTGAATCAGTAAATACAACCTGTGATGCTGCAACTCCTCCTTCAGCCATTCCCACAGGATCAAAACTCCAAAAATAAGCAAAGACACAAAACACAAACCAGTAATTCAACAAAATGGTGACTTACCAGCAGAAAAAGCATCAGCAAGTCCAGCATGGATAAAACTTCCTTTAGTAGGTTTATTAACAAACTCACACTTAAAAACAATAAAATAATCAAAAAAAAAGTGAAAGAAAGAAAAGGTGAAAAGTAAAAAAGTGAGATCTATCTCTTTCATCCTGGCACCCTCTAGAAATTCCTCAGATTAATCTAAATAATCTACACTCAGCCTAACCTTTAAATAACCTCTTTTGAAGACACCATGTTTCATCTTCTCTGGATTTAAAGAGACAGTGTTCAAAAACATTACATATTATAATCTTAGCTCCCAAAAGCTAACAATCATATAATTAACTTTTAATTATTAAAAAGCAAATATACAGCAATACATAATTTATAAATATAATATTTGACATATTAAATTTAAATGGATGCCTATATAAAATATATTGCAAACTAAAAAACATGATTAAAAATTGGAAACAAACAATTTTTTTAATTTCCTGCCCTATCCTAGTATATTAAGCAATGTAAAACCAAGTATTACACAAGAATACACAATAGGACATAAAAAAACAAATAAACATGAAAAACACACAAAAAATCATAGTGTCAGTTCTGCTTTCCAAACATGGCCCACTAGGTACTTACATTCTACATCTGGCACTGAGTCACTGAGTCAGGCTTCTTAATTATTTAAAATATGAAAAAAGTTTCAAATGATTTCAGCGCCAAGACATCTAATCAATTGTTTTATGAGATATAACTGTGTCTGCCATGTGCCAACTATCCAGAATAAAGGTTTAGATATAGCCACTAACTAGATTTTTGACACTATACCCATTATTGGATGCCTGATTTGCATGTCACAACCATTATGAACCTCCCCAAGGGTTTTCTTTGGCTTCATCTTGACCAGGAATAATTCACCATCATTTAGGTTCCGTGAGATATGCTCATGCTTTGCCTCACAGGTGAGACAGGCCAGTGATATGCTTCAGTATATGGCAGGAGGATTACAACTCAGCCAGCATTTACCAGCTGTCAGTTCCATTGTACTTTATGATCTCCTGCCCGTCTTCTTACTTACACACATGCTACAGACCTTGTCCTATGTTCAAGGCTGTATGGGTAGGCTGGATCAAGTACCAGCATTGAGCATCCCAATGAATGGGAAAGATTTGGTTGATCTACAGTAAGGACAGTATAGCCTTGTTGACAGATCTGCCAAGAACCAGTGGCCCACAAACCAAACAGCCTTCTTTGACAGTAGGTGTAGAGGAGGATACATCAGCAGTCTTCTCCCATGACCCCAAAATAATGTCAGAGTTCCTTCCATTGAAGTAGCATTTTTCTCCAGGGCAGACATCTGGGCTGACTTGGAAAAAGTTGCAAAATGCTACCATGGAATAAGCACACCTGACAAAGCCATCTCCCCTAAGGGAGGGTATCCACCTTACCAGTTGGCTACCTTCCATTTGGCCACTGAGTGAAATCCCTTAAAAGAACTGCACAGACCCCCCCCCACACTGATTTACCTATGGTCTCACTTTGTTTTGAACTCTCTCTTCAAAGCTTTTTTTCACCCTTCCCTTTGCAATTGTCAACTATTTGGTATTTTGCTGGTGTTTAACCTTAGATTGAGCTTAATACTGACTTTGGGCTGCATTCACAAATATTTGGATCTCAGAAGATATGATCTTGTCATGTCAGGGGCTGCTACTGGTTTGACACCATCAGTGGGATAAAGATTACAAGAATTTGAGAGTTAGAAGAGCTGGCGATGTTGAGACCTGGGAAGGTAATAGGGAAGTAGCCAAATATCTGCCACATCCAGAACCACAAGGGGCCTGGCATACCAAGGGAGTTACTGGCTCAGTTATTCTGGACTCTGCTAGGCAGTTTTGGTCAAAATTAATGTTTTTTTTGGGGAATACAAATACAAGACCACAGTGGTTATGACCTATCTGCAAGTTTACCTACAGAAACCTATTCAGGACTTTTACTTCCTTCAGAAATGTTATTATTTTTTCTCCCTCTAGGTAGGCAGCTTTGACTATATTTTTAATTCTCTGCCTAGACTATGACTGAGTACGGTGGGGCTGATCTGCAGACCTCACTATGCCACCTAATTGTAGGAGATCTGGGTAGTATATGCAAAAGGAAGTGACTTGAAAGCAATTTATGACCCAGTTACTAAGAATTCCTCATTAATAGGGCATAACTGTAAAACATATTTCAGATCAGATCATGAAACCAATTCACTGAATTACCCAGATCTGCTTGCCAAGGATAGACATATGCTAATATACTCTGTGTAGCATGTGCACAGCCTTGGATATCTAAGGGCATTACAGAGTGGTCATTGCTAAACTTCTTGTGGCTGAAAGCAACTTGGCTATCTAAGAAGATGGAGACAACTTCACATGGCTGAATGACTAGTTTGTATGGTAGATTGTCATTAACCAGACATATTGCACCATTGACTAAGGATGGCCATGCACCACCACCCACAAAATCAAGAAGCTGTTCTCAGTCTGTCAGTCCTTTCTGTGTCTGTCATGTGTGGTGATGCCCTACCATCAACTCCTTTAAGTCTTCTGCATTTTATTCCCTTCAGAACTCAGAGCTCTTGACTTCCCAGAAGCTGTCTGATGAATCATTGTACTAACTCAATTTGATCACTAGGTGACATTATTTATGGTGAAAACTATAATGATATCTCATTGCTTTTGAAACTACATTTACTTCTTGATTAAGGGTATGAGCTGCTTACACGTTTCACCCTGTAGTCTATTTATTTTATTTTATTTTATTTTTATTTCTTTATCCTTTGTTAACCAGGTTAGTCCCACTAGGCTAGTGACCTCATTTCAGAGGAGACCTGAGGTGATAGTCATACTACTAGGGGACATTTGGCTAGGGAATCAGAGAACTTCTCCTACTCTTTTTGAAATGTGCTGTAGGATCTTTTACATCAACATTTGCCTCCAGCAACTTAAGCAGATGGGACCATGGTTAAATATTTCATCTGAAGGATGATGGTCTTTGAGGTTTTTCTCTTCCTTTATATGTTCATTAGTTCTGATGTTCCTCAAAATTTATATTATGTTAAATGTAGACTACTACCTTCTCTTCTCATGTCCTTTCTTTCCTCCTTGAATAACCAAAATCTTGTGTAGTCCATACGTAATCACTTACCTGATTTCACTGATTTCCATAACACCTATACGGCCAAACTGGAGGCTGAGCTCTCTCAACATAGGACTGGCAAGACCAGACAGGAGGAGAAGGTAACCACACACACTACATACCCAGTCACACATAGTACCATCACAACTTCAAATCATACACATAATCACACAAAAACATACTCGGAGGCTCTGATCAAAAATCTACCAAAACAGCAGAGGCCACCAAAGCAGACACCCAAACAACTACCACCTCAGGACCCAACACATACAACACATAGACCACATAGTCAGAGTGTCAAACAGTCACAGCCCTTAAGGCCAAACACAATGCCAGACACACTCGTCATTGGTGACTCCATAGTCAGACACACTGACGTCCCGCTCACCAGACTGAGTAAGGAGAAGGTCACAGTAAGCTCCCTGTCGGGCGCTAGAATCCACCACATAACGCAAGCACTCAGGTCTCTCAACAGCAGGTACAAGTATGACTCAGTCATTGTCCACGCTGGTGTCAACGACCTGAGACGTACCTCCTTGGAAAACATGAAAAGAGACATTGAAGAGCACTCTGATTATGTAGCCCAGGCAGGTATGACCCTGACCTTGAGCAATATCCTACCTTCACCTAGAATGATGCCACAATACAGTGATAAGATGATCAGCTTTAATAATTGGCTTAAATTCTGGTGTCATTCAAAGGGGATCCAATGTCTGTCTGCCTGGGATGACATGCTGGACAAGCCACGCTGCTTCGCAAGGGACGGCTTGCACCTGTCACCCCTGGGCTTCCGGATATTGGCAAAGACTCTTGCCACCCCCATAGTGCCTTTTTTAGGCAAGGCTCAAATTCTAAACCTACCACCCTAGAACACAAAAAAGGAAAAAACTAAGGGTAATGCTGCTCCATGCCAGACGTCTCAATCTCAAGATGCACGCACTCGAGGCTCTTCTCAGTATGGAGAACATCGATGTCTGTGCTTTGACAGAAACCTGGTTCAAGGCTCCTGAGAGCACCCCAGCACTATCAGGTTTCACCTCATATCATGCGTTCCGGCCCCAAAATCCGGACAACACCAAGAAAGGAGGGGGGGTGTCCATATTCATAAAGGACACCCACACCTCAAGGTTGGTGGCAACGCACGATGCATCGGAGACCATCCAGGTGCAATTAACCATAGGCAAGACTGCTCTGCAATTTGTAGCATGTTACAGGCCACCCTCTCAAACTCAGGAACCTCACATGGCCTTCCTGAAAACACTGGAGGGATAAATGTATCTCCAAACACCATCATACTAGGTGACTTCAACTACCCTAATATAGACTGGGAACACTACTCAAGCCCAAACACTCTAGCCCAAAGGTTCCTGGAGTTCATAAACTCAAATGCCATGGAACAACTAGTCACCATCCCCACAAAAGGAGAAAACATACTTGATCTCATCATCACGAACATGGGATCACAATGTTCAACACCGGAAGTATACCCCTCACTGGTGAGATCAGATCATAAACTAATCTCGCTGGAGGTCCTCATCCCACCCCACCTGAAATAAAAAAGACCACAGTGAAAAACTTCTCAAAAGCCGACTTCACACTTCTAAAAACTAGTGTGGTCTCCTTTAAGGCTCCTGAGCCAGTGGTAAACATTACTCAAACCGCTGAATCACTTACAAATGCCTTCTACCAGCACCTACAGGACTGCATGGATCAGGCAATCCCAAACAAAACTAAGACTCTTTGTACCAAAGGCAAGCGTCCAGTCTGGTGGACCCCAGCCATAAACAAGCTCTACAACAAAAGGAGGAAGCTACTACAAGATAGAGCAAAATCCTTGAAGGGTAAGACACCTTTGATCATTATAAGTAAAAAAATAAGAGCTCTCATAAAATCATCCAAGGCAAATTTTGAGAGAAAAATCGCCAAGGACTCAAAAGACAATCATAAGGCCTTCTTTAGCTATGTTAGAAACCTAGGAGGAAACTCCCAGATATGCTCAGAATTAGTTCAAAATGATGTGAAGATTACTGAACCTACACACATTGCCAACATACTGGCTGACAGGTTCAGTGCAAACTCCCCCCCCCCAAAAGGAGAGATATCTATACCAGAGGATTGTAGCCCCCCAAACATCTCCAATGCCCAGGTGAGAACTGCTCTCTCCAAGGCAAAAAACACAGCATCCATGGGACCGGATGGTGACCCCGGTTGTGTGCTCCACGAACTCAATGAGGAATTAAACCCGCAGTTAGGACAGCTGTTTAATCTTAGCCTCACCTCAGGATACGTACCCGAGGAGTGGCGCACGGCGACTGTGGTCCCACTTCACAAGGGCGGTGCCTCCACTGACCCTGGAAATTACCATCCCATTAGCTTGACAAGCCTTATCTGCAAAGCCATGGAGAGGATCATAATAGAACTCATAAATAAAGACATAGGGAACTTGCAGACTTTGGATCCAACCCAGTTTGGCTTTGTCAAAGGCAGATCATGCCTTTTAAACTTGGTTGACTTTTTCGAAACAGTCACCAAGGCCATTGATGAGGGAAAGGCAGTCCATACAGCCTACCTCGACCTGGCAAAGGCCTTCGACACAATACCCCACTCAGGTATCATCGAAAAACTCATCAGCTTGAATGTAAACCCATACATCACAAGATGGGTTGCAAACTGGCTAAGTGACAGAACCCACAGGGTCAGAGTTGCTGGAGCCATGTCAGACTCAAAGCCTGTCACAAGTGGTGTCCCTCAGGGCTCAGTCCTGGGTCCACTCTTGTTCGGCATCTACTTTTCTGAAGTACAAGCTAACACAGGAGGGTTATGGCTGACCAAGTTTGCAGATGACTGCAAACTGGGCACCATAGTCGAAAACACATCTGACACAGATATCCTTCAGAAGGGCCTCACAGAAACGGATAACTGGTGCCAGAGCCATGGTCTAAAGTTAAACACCAAGAAATGCATAGTCATACCCTTCGGGAAAAACAAGGTTACCCCTAGCTACCATATAGGTGGCAATCCACTGAGCACAGAAGAAGTCATCAGGGATCTGGGGACCCAGGTTGACAGTAGCCTTTCGTTTGACACTCATGTTGCTAAAGTAGTCAGGAAAGCCTTCTACATTGCCCACCTGATCATGAAGGGATTCACATCTAGATCAAGGGAGGTCATCGTCCCCCTGTACTCATCACTCATTAGACCTATGATTGAGTACAATGCCCCATTTGGAATGTATCTGACCCGACACCTGCAGCAGCTGGAAAGGCCCCAAAAGTTCCTCACCAAAAGGATAAAGGGTCTCAAAAATATGTCTTATGCTGCCCGACTGAAAGAACTCCAGCTCTATTCAGTCTCATACCGCTTGCTCAGAGGTGACCTGTGCCTGACATATAAGGCCATGTCAAACCCAGAATTGATGAATATGGTTCACCTCAAAAAATCTAGATCCCTCAGAACCACAAGGGCGGGAGACTTAAACCTTGACACGGTTATTAATAGAACGTGCTGGAGGGACAGATTCATCACCCAGAGACTCCCTATGCTGTGGAACAAAATCCCGGTACATGTGAGGCAGAGCACCTCGCTGGCCTTGTTCAAGAGGAATCTTGACCAATGGATGGGAGATCGCAGATATACCCCAGGGATTACTTCAGTGTCACTGCTTGACAGAGGCACAGCAAAATAATAGGCATAGTTTTATTCAAACTAAAGGGGTGGCAAAAGCCACATACTATGGGCTAGGCTTATAAATGCCCTTGGGCAGATAGCCTAGTATGAACCTATGAACCTATGAACCTAATACGTGTACATTTCACTTCTATGTCACCATCTAAAACACACAATCATTTTGTTGCCTACTACCTTGGTATACTCAACACCTTCCTTCTAAACTTGTTTATCTTAAAAGTTTACCCATCTCTACTGCATGCATCAGTTTATCTTAACTTGTATCATATATCACAATCTTTGTTACAGCTATTCTTACCCATTGAAAGATTCCAATTATTCCTAATCATTGTTTTCAATGATTCCTATAGCTTATTGTCTGCAGGTAGCTGTGTTTATTTATCTAAGTCCTCCCGCTGTCTTTCTTTTTTTCCCTATTAAGTATGTTTCCTACCTCCATACGTCTCACTTTAATATACCTTTCTATAGTAAGGCCACCCCACTCAGTAGCAGTTTTCCAAATCACTGGCTATCAATCCACTTTTTAAGTCAGGCATTGTGTCCTACATTTTATCATTCATTGCTATAGTAACACTTGACACTAGTAAGATAAGCCACTATACGCCCCAGCTCATTTCATATTCTGGCCATTGCTTGTGCCTTGTCTGTAGTTCTACCTTCCCAATTATTAGTGCCCACCTGTATTGTGACTTGCATAGCTCATAACATCCATGAGAAGCTTTTCCAATACCTGGCTTGCCCAGTTTAATCTCAGTCCTGGGACAGTTGCCACTGCCAATTGTCTGCACCATTCTGACCTGTCTGCACATCTAGGTTCATAGGCATTTACTAGGCTAACGATGACAGGGGCCTTTATAAGCCTTGCCATGCATCCCAAGTCTCTGACAAGTTCTGATAACCTATATAAGATAAGTGTAAGCAGGGACCTGGGAGATGAAACATTTACTATTACAAGTGACTAAGTCTCTACTCACTGGTACTTCTCCCTCCTCTATATCATCTACTTTCCCTTGCTGCAGACCTTCTACAGCTGATGCTGCCGATGTTCCATCTATTTCTTCTAAGCTATTCCTCTTGTCTGAACCACTTCTAATACCTGGTCAACTCCACATCAGAAAAAAGTAAATAGTGAATAATAAAGCTACACATTGGTGGTTAAACATTAGCTATGGCTACTGGATCAGCATATGTTTACCTCTGATTAATAGTGACATCAATGCCTATGACTTTCTACTCTGTTTTTAAATATATTTTGAAAAATATACTTCAGTAGGTAAACTTTACAAAGTAAGTATCAAGTTAGATCATCATTGCTTGCTTAAGGCTATGAGACTCAAGATTCATTCAGGACTAGTTGATATGTGTGGGATATCTTTTATAGACAAACAAGGGATGCTGTTTCTTTCTTAAATGGAAGCACAGCATACAGCTTTACCAATTAATGATGCTATCTTTGATTTTATTTTTATGTCTGTACTGACATTAAACATATCCAAAATAGTAGGTTTAAGTCTCCCCCAGGAAATGTTCATCGTTTAAAGATTTTAAATGACAATCCTATTCTGTGTTGTCAGGGGTCAAGTGTATTTTACAAATGGCAGTCTTACAGTAGTCAGTAAGAATTGTGTAGGGCTTCAAGTTTTTTGTGAACTGAATAGTCCTGTGACACTGCAAACCACAAATCTAGTATGTTTTTACAACTCGCAGGCTTGGTTGCAAGCTGATCTATAGTGTGTGCAAGCAATAATGTCTGCCAGGGTGTTTATTCAAATGAAATAATAGACCATTGGGGTGTTGCCACTCTGAAGGGCATTATTACACTTAGAAAATAAGATATCTATTAAACTATCTCGTTTATTTGTAAATATATATGTATTTATATATATATATATATATATATATATATATATATATATATATATATATACACACACACACACACACACACACACACACACACACACACACACACACACACACACACACACACACACACACACACACATATATATATATATATATATATATATATATATATATATATATATATATATATATATATATATATATATATATATATATATACATATATATCATCATCATCTTCTTTCAGCTGTTCCCGTTAGGGGTCGCCACAGCAGATCACCTGTTTCCATTTCTTCCTGTCCTCTGCATCTTGCTCTGTCACACCATCCACCTGCATGTCCTCTCTCACTACATCCATAAACCTTATCTAAGGCATTCCTCTTTTCCTGTTACCTGGTAGCTTCATCCTTAGCATCTTTTTCCCAATATACTCAGCATCCCTTCTCAGCACATGTCCAAACCAACGTAATCTTGCCTCTCTGACTGTCTCCAAACCTTCCAACTTTGGCTGACCCTCTAATATACTTATTCCTAATCCTGTCCACCCTCGTCACACCCAGTGCGAATCTTAACATCTTTAACTCTGCCACATTCAGCTCAAACTCCTGCCTTTTTATCAATGCCACTGTCTCCAACCCATATAACATAGCCGGTCTCACTACCCTCTTGTAGACCTTCCCTTTCACTCTTACAGGTACTCTTCTGTCACAAATCACTCCTGACACTCTTCTCCACCCACTCCATCCTGCCTGTACTCTCTTCTTCACCTCTCTTCCACACTCACTGTTACTCTGAACTATTGACCCAAAGTATTTAAACTCATCCACCTTCGCCACCTCTACTCCTTGCATCCTCACCATTCCTCTGTCCTCCCTCTCATTCACACAAATATATTCTGTCTTAGTCCTGCTGACCTTCATTCCTCTTCTCTCTAGGGCATATTTCCATCTCTCCAGGGTCTCCTCCACCTGTTCCCTACTCTCACTACAGATCACAATGTCATCTGCAAACATCATAGTCCATGGGGACTCCTGTCTGATCTCGTCTGTCAACCTGTCCCTCACCATTGCAAATAAGAAAGGGCTCAGAGCTGATCCTTGATGTAACCCCACCTCCACCTTAAACACATCCGCCACTCCCACTGTAGACCTCACCGCTGTCACACTACCCTCGTACATATCCTGTACCACTCTTACATACTTCTCTGACACTCCCGACTTCCTCATACAATACCACAACTACTCTCTAGGCACCCTGTCATATGCTTTCTCCAAGTCTACAAAAACACAATGCAACTCCTTCTGACATTCTCTGTACTTCTCCATCAACACTCTCAGAGCAAGCATCACATCTGTAGTGCTCTTTCCCGGCATGAAACCATACTGCTGTTCACTAATCATCACATCCCTTCTTAACCTAGCTTCCACTACTCTTTCCCAAACTTCATGCTATGACTGATCAATATAATCCCTCTGTAGTTACTACAGCTCTGCCCATCACCCTTATTCTTAAAAATCGGTACCAAAACACTTTTTCTCCATTCCTCAGGCATCCACTCACTTTCCAAGATTTCATTAAACAATCTGGTTAAAAACTCCACTGCCATTTCACCTAAACACCTCCATGCTTCCACAGGTATATCATCTGGACCAACAGCCTTTCCATTCTTCATTCTCTTCATAGCTATCCTTACTTCCTCCTTGCTAATCCATTGTACTTCATGATTCACTATCCCTACATCATTCAACCTTCTCTCCCTCTTATTCTCTTCATTCATCAACCCCTCAAAGTACTCTTTCCATCTCCTCAACACACTCTCCTCACTTGTGAGTACATTTCCCTCATTATTCTTTATCACCTTTATCTGCTACACATCTTTCCTAGCTCGATCCCTCTGTCTAGCCATTCGGTACAGGTCCTTTTCTCCCTCCTTAGTGTCCAACCTTTCATACAAATCTTCATATGCCTTATCCTTAGCCTTCACCACCTCTCTCTTTGCCATGCACCTCATCTCCTTATACTTCTGTCGACTTTCTTTATTATACATATATATGTGTGTGTGTGTGTGTGTGTGTGTGTGTGTGTGTGTGTGTGTGTGTGTGTGTATATATATATATATATATATATATATATATATATATATATATATACATATATATATACACATAAAAAATATCAAAGCCCAATATTATTGACTATTTAAACAACAATAAAGTTTAGTATTGTACAGGACACCGCTGGCATAATGGTTAAGAAAATCCCACCATATGGTATGGGATAGCAGCCAATGCTTGTGGAGTTTGTATATTTTCTCTGTGTCTCTCTGGGGTTCTCCACTGCCCAAAAAACAAGTTGTGTGTTTCCATCTCAAATTCTCCCAAAACCTGAGGAAAGCTACATTAGCAGCAACACAGACAATTTTAGACCAAGCTCTGTATGCATCAACTGAGGTGTGCACTATCCTCTAGAAAGGGCACCATGATTTGCAGACTGCATTCTCAGTATGGGTTATAGTCACCTGTTATTTTGGCTGTAGCAGACTTGGTCACTGTCATGAAAGGAGATACTGCTAGCCCAGCTATATGGAATTTTGTAAATAATTATTTATCATTTGTGAATATCAACATAAGACACTTGTGTACAAATGTATTAGAAATGTATGTCAGATGTATATCAAACTGCTGGTGCAGAAGTGTGTGTTGAAAAGATTTTTGCAAAGGGCTTAAAATGTAACCACAGCATGCTCTACTGGAACAAAACAGAAATGTACCTGCACTATTGTAACAGTTTAGATGCATATATTTTGTCAGTGGAAACTGGAATACAGAAGGTTAACTTCAGAAAATTAGCAAAAATTAAATTTCTTTATGGAGAAACCATAAAAAGATGTTATATTTCAGTTTCAGTGCAGCAAGAGACACAATGTCTAAAACTAGGAAGCTGTCTGTATTGTTTTGCAAATTTTTTTATTGCTTTATAACTTCCACCATTTGCCAAAGATCTGAGGTCTATGTATTTTCACAGGTAGATGCAAAATACTTCTAGCTTCTAGCAGTGGGGGCTTCACCTGAGATTGAGTCAGATGACAAGAAATGAGGTCATTCTGCAAGCTATCCTAGCAGTAATATTTGAGATATTATTTTAAGAACTCTGAGAGAGATAGAGAGAGAGAGAGACAGACAGAAAGAGAGAGTGAGAGAGAGAGAAAGAGAGAGCATTCTGTATTCTGTCTTAGACCTGACAAGATCCATTCATCACACATTTGTCTTTCTCTGAAGTAAGGGATTAGGGTACAGTAATTCTCTTAAATATGATCAGGAATATAGCAAAAGTTAATTTAGATGTTTTTCTTTATTTGAGACTGTCTTAAATGTTGTTTTAAATATTTCCTGTGATTTTGAAGTCTGATGTTACTGTGATTATATAGTGAGTATTTTCTTCTTCTTTTATTATTTATTATTAAATATATTTAAACCTTTCATTGTGGCTGATCTGTCTAGAGATATTTAAGTTCTGAGAGTAGTTGCATATTTATTTGGTGATACTGTGTAGGCCACTCTTAATAGCCTTGCTCTTGGTTAAAGTACCATTTATATTAATGATAACATTACACAGTAAGATTGGACACCCTTTGTTAAGGGCCTTAAAGTAGTTGATAAGGAGGGACTGGTGGGAGGGGAAACGACCTTATAGTCTGGGAAGAAGGAGGCATAGCTAGTCAGCCTTTCCCAGGTGTGTGTGTGTGCGTGTGTGTGTGCATGTGTCTTGACTTTGTCACTCAGCTGAGATCTCAACTCTATAGCTGTGCCAGTGGGGGGGGTCTTATTCGGGATCTGGACAAATATGGAGAAACCAGCCCCGAACTGTCTGTGGTCTCTGTGTGCTGTTAAGGGAAATTTCACTTGATGCAGAGAGCTGCATCTGGAACTACTGCATGTGTAACTTGCCATTGTCCTGGTGTACGCCCCCTACTGGTGCCAGTGGTAAGGGTTGAGGCTCTTTTATTACTGGTCCAATGTTGGGGTATCACAGTCACATTGACTAATATGGCATGAGTTTTTAGCAGTGATAAGTGGGCTAAAAAGCAAACCTAGCATGAGCGGCCTATGTTAACAGTGGGACAGTGGGAGTATTCTTTGTGCCTGTATTGCCCATTGGGCGCCACCATAAAGCCTAGCAGGTCTAGGTTTATAAGAAGCCACTCCTCAGTAACCTCGGGTAGCTCTGTTGAAAAAAAGCTGGATTTAGAAAAAAATCAACCTGCCAAACATTAACTAAGGATTGTTACACTAGATTCACTGATAGGATGAAGCATGAAAGTGGATGACATGTTAAGTAGTAGAGTGGACATGTTGTGTATCCAGACCAAGCAGATTGGTTTGAGATCTAGAATCTACTACGAGGACAGACAAGGAAATGTTGTGTTAATTCTAGAAAGGGAGAGTCTTCTGAAGGCAGTGAAGGTTAAATGATAACAGCAATACTATAGAGTGTGTAACTGTGACAGTATAGACAACCCTGGAACACATAACAATTGTTGCAGTGTATAGACCACCAAAGTCAAGTGCAGATGATCTAGAGGAATTCATACATTTCTTACATGAAACCCAGGAGGGAAGAATAATATTAGCTGGGGACTTAAATTTACCAGAAACAGACTGGAATAATATTGATTGGGTCTATATCACATCGGACAATTAAAAGAGCAAACCATCTTTCATTTATCTGATAATATCGAAAGGAGAAAAAAAGCTAAGTCTAAGGAAAATTGATTTTTTTTTTTCCCAGGAAAAAAAATTGTGGGCAGTCTTTGGGTCTTTGCCATTTCCTCCACTATGGTGTGATCTTGGAGTTGGTATATTTAAGAAGGGGGGTGTGGGGGTGAAGCCCCCACTTCATTTTGTGTTTAAACTTTTTTTTTTTGGAGGAGCAGTGAATTTTTTTCCTCAGAAAAAATTTGCTATTCTCTGTGTTTGCTTTTTTGATATTATCGGTTTGATGAAAGAGCGTTCGCTCTTTTCATCGTGCGATAATATGATATAGACACTATTGATTCAACATCATTAGTAAGGAAATTATTCACAGAGTATATTCAGGAACATCAATTGCTTCAGATTGTAAAAAAACCTACCAGGGGTCGGAACACACTAGATATTGTTTGTGTTCCCAAAGAAATTATTGTAACTTCAAGTCAAGTTTTACCACCATTGATGTGCAGTGATCATGAGGTTATTAAGGATAATTTGTCACTAGATAATTCTGCCAAACTGAAATCTAAACCAGTGCACAGAAGGTTAATTACAGATTATATGGAAGAAAAAAAGTCACTATGTAAAACTAACTGGAGTGAGCTGTTCAGTGGAAAAACTTCAGATGGAATGTGGAAAGTTTTGAAAGAAAAACTGAGTACAAAAAGTCAAAAAATGTTAACATCAGGATCTAGCCATACAACAATAGGAGGATAAGGTCAGAAGGAGTTGCACTGTGTCTTTGTGGACTTAGATAAAGCATATGACAGGGTGCCTAGAGAGGAGTTGTGGTATTGTATGAGGACGTCAGGAGTGGCAGAGAAGTATGTAAGAGTGGTACAGGATATGTACAAGGGTAGTCTGACAGTGGAGAGATCTGCAGTGGGAGTGACAGATGCATTTAAGGTGGAGGTAGGATTACATCAAGGATCAGCTCTGAGCCCTTTCTTATTTTCACTGGTGATGGACAGGTTGATAGATGAGATCAGACAGGAGTCCCCATGGACTATGATATTTGCAGATGACATTGTGATATGTAAGTGAGAGTAGGGAACAGGTTGAGGAGACTCTGGAGAGGTGGAGATATATTCTAGAGAGGAGAGGAGAGGAATGAAGGTCAGCCGGACTAAGAATATATATATATATGTATATATATATATATATATATATATATATATATATATATATATATATGTGTGTGTGTGTGTGTGTGTGTGTGTGTGTGTGTGTGTGTGTGTGTGTGAATGAAAAGGAAGACAGAGGAATGGTGAAGATGCAGGGAGTAGAGTTGGAGGAGGTGGATGAGTTTAAATACTTAGGAGCAACAGTTCAGAGTAATGGCGAGTGTGGAAGAGAGTTGAA
The DNA here is from genome assembly GCF_019279795.1 of Protopterus annectens. Lineage (NCBI taxonomy): Eukaryota > Metazoa > Chordata > Ceratodontiformes > Protopteridae > Protopterus > Protopterus annectens. Next base: position 1,294,426,422 of record NC_056729.1, on the reverse strand, counting down.
GAAGAGAGTACAGGCAGGGTGGAGTGGGTGGAGAAGAGTGTCAGGAGTTATTTGTGACAGACGAGCACCAGTAAAAGTGAAAGGGAAGGTCTACAAGAGGGTAGTGAGACCAGCTATGTTATATGGGTTGGAGACAGTGGCATTGACAAAAAGGCAGGAGTCAGAGCTGGATGTGGCAGAGTTAAAGATGTTAGGATTTGCACTGGGGGTGATGAGGGTAGACAGGATTAGGAATAAGTATATTAGAGGGTCAGCCCAGGTTGGACAGTTTGGAGATAAAGCCAGAGAGGCAAGATTGTGTTGGTTTGGACATGTGCTGAGGAAGGATGCTGGGTATATTGGGAAAAGGATGATAAGGATGAAGCTGCCAGGTAGGAGTAAAAGAAGAAGGTCTAAGATAAGGTTTATGGATGTGGTTAGAGAGGACATGCAGGTGGTTGGTGTGACAGAGCAAGATGCAGAGGACAGGAAGAAGTGGACCCAGGTGATCCGCTGTGGCAACCCCTAACCAGGAAAAGCCGAAAGAAGATAAAGAAGATTTCCATAAGAACAAAATATCTGATTAAGGTTAGAGACAAAAAATATAAGAAATGGAAGAGAAGCCGAACTACAACTATGTAAACTGAAATAAACAAGCTGGACAAACAGATTAAGCATAGTGTGTGACAAGATCAAGAAAAATTTGAAGAAAATTTATATAAAGATATTGAGCATAATAGGAACCTTTTTATAGATACATAAGATGTGGAAGGGGTAAAGACACACAAACTGATAAACAGTGTGCAGATTCTAAAATTTATTCCCAGACACAAAAGATTATAGATATATTTACAAAGACGTGTCTGGAGCGTTTCTCCCTGGGCCTCCACTGAAAATTGGCTCATTCCAAGTCAGACTTTCCCGGTTAACAAATGTAAAATAAAAATAAATAAAAAATAAGTAAATATTTGCAAAATTTTTTGCAAAGCAGTTTGGCTCCACAAAAGGGGTGATAAGTTGTCCTAGTGACATCCAGGTAACCCCAGATACTGGAATAAAATTAGATTGCATTGAAAAAGAACTGCACAAACTGGATCCAAACAAAGCACAGGGAGTTACAGAATTAGTAACAATGACCTGAGAACACTTCAGCAAGAACTTACACTACCATTATATCTATTATTCACTAAGTCATATAAATATGGGGAGATTCCTCAAGATTGGAGGCATGAACTTATTAAACCTGTCTTTAAGGGAAATGGGAATAGGACAATCCCAGAATCATATAGATCCTTAAGTCTACTTTCATGTTGTGGAAAATTAATGGAGAAAGTAATATTGGATATGTTACTGTCAGAACTGGATAGATTGTGACTAAATACCATATATCAGCATGCATATATTGAACATAGATCTATTACCACCTGTAACATGATGTTTCATAACAATATAATATCAGCTATGAATGAAAAATTGTGCTGTATAGACTTAACTTCAGCATTTGACAGGGTCATACACAAAACACTGATCATTAAATTAGTACAACTAGGTATTGATGTACTCTTGATAAGATTGATAGCTGCATGGCTTACAAATAGCACATGGCAAGTATCAAACAGCAATTGGAAATGGCAAATGGACAGATAAAATGCTTGGTTACAGTCCCACAGGGCTCTGTTCTAGGCCCTTACTTGTTTAGATTGTAACTTTCCGACTTAAGATTTTATTCTAAGGTGTTCTACCGTCTATATGCAGGCGAACTGAAATTGGTTAAACCGATTACAAGTGTTACAGATAAGGCATGTCTGCAAAAAAACATGATTAAATTGACCATTTGGGCACAGAAGAATAATATGCTGATAAATACATCAAAAACTAAGCATGTGATATTTGGGAGACATAAACTGAAAGATGAATATTTAATACAGCACACAGTGATTGAAACTGTAGACTCATTTAAGGACCTGGGTATATAGGTAGATTCAGCTGAGAGTTTTTCTAATCATATCAACCAATTGGTTAATGATAGTTATAGAACTATAGGTTGTATAACAAGATTTATAAAGAATAGGAAATTAAAAACAATGAAGTAATTGTTTGTCAGTTACATTAGACCCAAATATGCGTATGGAATAACAATATGGAAACCCTATAAGAAGACAAGTATGAGTAAACTGGAAAGAGTATAGTGGAAATATACCAAGGCCATCCATGGATGTGAAAATTTAAGTTATTATGAAAGACTAAAATATCTGAACTTGTAGAGTGTCTCTTACAGATATCTAAGAGGAGACCTTATTCAGATATATAGAGCATTTAGGGACAACTACCGCTGGGAATGTTTGGGGTTAACAAATAGTACTAGAGAATCATCAGACAACCTTATAGAAGATTCTATAGGAATGAGAAGTGTACTAATTGGTGCTTTGACAGAGTAGCTGATGCATGGAACATACTACCAAATGACATTAAAGCAAGCACTAGTTTAGATATTTTTAAAAAAAGCCTGGACACTTAGAATGGAAACAAGTGTTTTGGTATATCGGCAGGCTAGAATGGTATTTATCCTCGTGCTTGAAATATTTGTATGTATGTATGCAAGGATATCATCAGAATTAATGACAGACTCATGGCAATCAGAATCAAATATAAAGGCAGGGCAGTATGCATAATCTCATCCTGTGTCCCTCAACAGAGCTGCAATGCTAAGGAAATGGAGTTGCAAGACCTATTAAAGAAAACAGGAAGTATGTGTTAGTGTTGATAACTGGGAACCTGAAAGCTCTTATTAGGACAGACAGAAGGATGATGAAGTTTGCCTGGGTCCATATGGGTGCAGCAACAGAATTAAAAAAGGGGAGGAGATTTTAGACTTCTGTCAAATGGCTTAATTGCGACCAGCACATTGTTCTTCAAGAGAGACAGCTTCAATACCACCTACCAGTGTGGCAAACATGAAACTCAGTTGGACTTCCTTCTAATAAGGAAAGGACATTGTGGTAGAAGCATTGCGGTGGAAGCAGAGATTGGAAAATCATCTCCGGTGAAACAGTTGACCCATGACATAAATTGGTGGCCATAATGAGCAGCAAGCAGTGGTCAGGGAAGGTTCTAATGTCCACAGAGACTAAGACTGAAGATCTGAAGGTGACTGAATCAAAAGTACAAGAGTTCAAGAAAATGATCATGGCTGTAGAACTTCAGAAAGGAAAGGAACTAGGTGGACTCAAAGAAAATGACTGTAATAGAAATATGTGGTCAATGGAAATAAGGTACATAAGAAAGGCTGATGGTGGAATGCAGAAGTCTAGGAAGTAATAAAAAAAAGGAGTGCAGGAAATAACAGGCAGAGGAATAAATGTGAGATACAAAACCAGGCTAAGAAAGACTGGCTAACAAAGCTTAAGAGAATAGTTAGAATAGCAAAGAACAAAGCATCAAAAGTCCTCTACCAGCTTTTGGAAAGTGACTTGGTAAGTGGCACAAAGAAACTCTAGCAGCTTGCAAGGCAAAGACAGAATGATAAAGAAGATAGTCATCAGACACCATTCCTAAGGGATGCCTATAACATCCTAACAGTCTACAATACATTACAAGCAGATGGAAATAGTACTTCGTGTAGCATCTGAATGAAGAAAACTCCTCAAAAGTGGCACTGTTTTCTGCCTTATAAATATGCCAATAAAAGAGAAGGAAGAGAATGTCCTGTAAGTAAGAATCGCACTAAGGAAAATTAGGTCAAGGGAAAACAGCAGGCTCAGATGAGGTCACAGCAGGCACTATCAAGATGTTAATTGAGTTAGTTGGGGAGTAGTCCCTGAGGATACTGTAGATCAGAACGTGTGTATGTACCTTTAAGAAGCATTTCCAGATGTAAGCACGTACATATAAATACTGAACACATGCAGGCAGCAGTGCCATCTTGAGAGAACAGCCAGAGTGTTAACATGTATGAGTGTGGTAGTCAGTCTGTTTATAACTTTATTTAAGTTTAAGTTACAAAGCTTCACTTCTGATGCGTTTGTGTGTAATAAAGTTGCTTGAACTGAACCCATGAATATTCGTCTGTTTTATCCTGACCAGACGAGTGACATGGTGTCATTACCAGGAGTAAAAGAACAACTTCTTCAAGCCATGAGGTGCAGAGTTTAAGGTGAAGGCAGACAAAGCAAGCTGAGTGAAACAAAGCTCAGAGAAAAGAAAAATGGCCAGAAATTAGTTAAAAGTAATGAGAACTGCACAAATTATTTATTTGGCAAAGAAAAATAAATGGCGCATTTATAAGGCACAAAACAGATATTAATCAAATTAGTAGCACAGAATGTATTATTAAGCAGATGAAAGGCACAAACCACATTATTAGTTAAATGAAATGTTCAAAACTACAATATTTGATAAAACTAGCAGAGATATTCATATTGAGCTCCGAATTACCTTTGGTTTGCATAATGAGCACGTTTAAAGTAAAACAGGCACAAGAAAAGTGTATTGAGCATAAAAGATTAAAAGGGCATAATAAGTACAATAAAAGGGCAAATTAAACTTAAAGAGTAAGGCGACGACTCTCATGTTTTTTTTTTCTGTGTGGAAGATTTTCAGTCCATATATTTCTAGTTAATCACTGTATATTAGACAGATCAGACAATAGTAGTAGAATTAGTCAATTTAAACTCATCTTAAGTAAAAAAAAACATAATAAAAAAATATATAACTTGAAATATTGTACAGAATTACTAAGTATTCGAAAGTAATCCAAGCAAGGCAGGCAGTCTTTTTCCAGTCAAAAATCCTTTATTAAGTGCACAGACAAGTGATCCAAGTAAAATAAAAATAGCAGAGTAATAGTTTCCTTACAAGCTTTCTAAATATATATACCTTTTATCAGGCAAGGGAGTGGTTTATTGTGCTGTAAAACAAAGTGTTATTGGTACACATGTTAAATTCATATCCCTTCCCCCATCAGTGTGACATTCCTGTCCTACTTAGTAGCTGTCAAAATAATATAACCCATATGCACTTTAAATAAAATTTATAATGATGTGGTACCTCTTAATTAACCAGATTATTAAGTAGATTATTAAGTCTGTGATTTTATCCATGACAATATACTATATGGCTGGAAATATATTAACCTTACTCCATTTGGCAATCAAAATATATATATATAAATATATACATATATAATTTGCCTGTAAAACATCAATTGTAAAAATCATATTCTATTTTCATAATCTATTGTTAACAAAGATCGCTTTCGACCTTCTAGACTTCTTCATGCCTGTGTACAAGAACCCTAAAAACTATATATAAAAATATTATTGTATAATCAGTTAATATTGTTATTACACATCATTTTGAATAAAGTGGAAAAAAGAGAACAAGAAAAAGAAAAAATAATAAGAAAAGTATGATGATGGAAAACAAAATATACACTTAAATTAAAACTGATTTAACGTGGTATTTAAAACCACCTGGTAGAATAAAATAAAATAAAATTAGTCATGTAAACAATGTGGCATTTTTTTAAGTTCCAGTATACTTTTAATTGAACATAAAAAAAATATATATATATATATATATATATATATATATATTTTTTTTTTTTTTTTTTAGAAAGCTTGTGAGGAAACTATTACGCTGTTATTTTTGTTTTACTTGGATCGCTTGTCTGTGTATTAATAAAGGATTTTTGACTGGAAACAGACTGCCTGCCTTGCTTGGATTACTTTCGAATATTTAGTAATTCTGTACAATATTTCAAATTATATATTTTTTATTATTTTTTTTACTTAAGATGAGTTTAAGTTCACTACTTCTACTACTATTGTCTGATCTGATTAATATACAGTGATTAACTAGAGATATATGGACTGAAAATCTTCCACACAGAGAAGTTTCTTACACTGTTTTGTTTTTGGACCCACTATACTTGTTTAGTGGGTTGTTTGAGAATTCTGGGATAGCACGAAGATTACTTCTTTTTTTTTTTTTCATGTTTTTTTTTTAGTACAAAGACCATGTTTGGGCACAAACTACTGTTTCACACTGACTGAAGCCATTCAAAGCATAACTAGAGTTGTCCAAAGTATCTCAAAGTGTGCAAAGTGTTTGCAGAGTGTGTGCTTTTTTTACGGTGCAATTATTTCAAAGAGTTTGCTGTGTGCAAAGTACAGTTGTATTGCAAAGTGCAGTCAAAGTACAGCCATTTTGAAAAGTTTCTTGAGTTGTGTGCATTTTTTCAGTGTTTCTTACACTGTACATAGTTATTTCACAAAGTACAGCCATTTTGAAAGGCTGTTGTGCTGCGTATAGTTTGTTTGCAAAGTGCATTCATCTTGAAGTGTTTCTTACTCTAAGCTTTTTCCATTGTGTACAGTTTATTGGCAAAGTACAGTCATTCTGAAGTATTCCTTACACTGATATGGAGTGGTTTCACAAAGTACAGTGATTTCAGAGTCTTCTTTTGCTACAGAGAATTATTTGGCAAAGTGCAGTTATTTAGAAGAGTTTGTTGTGCTATTGGGCATAATTACAAGTGCCGGTATAAAGTGTTGGCATATATATCTGTGTGTGTATGTTCATACATAATTTAAAGCACCTTCACTACTGTATGTTGATATGGCAGAGGCATTTCACAGACCAGGTCAAGTTGTGTTTGATCATAATATAGCAGAGAATTGGAGAGTATATGAGCAGGAAAACAATATTTTCATACAAGCAGCTTTTTCTGACAAAGATGCACGTACAAGGACATTCATTTTGCTTAACGTAGCTAGGTTAAAAGCTGTTGAAAGAGAGCATTCATTTGTGTATGCACCAGAAGTTTATGCAGGGGAGGAGGAAACCAAAATATTGTTGTACCAGCTGAATCAAGAGAGGACCCTGAGTGCTTGAAATGTAAATTTAGAGAAATATCCAACTCCCAGACAAATGCTACATTAGAGAGGCACTTATTTTATACAAGAGACCAAAAGCCAGGTGAAACTTTTGCAGCTTATATCACTGACTTGAGAAATAAAGTCAAAATGTGGAGATTTGTTGACTTCAAATATGAGTTAATAAAGGACAGGCTTGTGTGTGGTGTTAATAGTGCTTCAGTGAGAAAGATTTTGCTTCATGACAGTGATTTAATGTTAAGCAAAGACATAGAGATTTGTCAAATCCATGAGCTCACAGAATGGCACACAAATATGCTTACAAGTACATGGTTTCAAAAGTCTCTAGAGCAAATGTAATCAGCATGCAACATGTGGCAAGCAGAAACAGGCCTAAGCACATGGCAGCTGCAATCCCTGCAGGTCTGGCTGGGACAACCTGTAACTTTCTAGCAAGTTCTAAGACTAGTTCAGTAAAAAGGGCATGCTCAGTACAGTATAAGAGTGAGTCAGCAAAACCCAAGTCAAGTCTTATTGTTAACATTCGTAAGTGTGGAGCCAGTCATGAGTCTGAAAGAGAGAAGTGCTTAGCATTTGGTCAGCATTGCCACAAGTGTAAAAAATGGAACCATTTTCAAAAGTTTTGTAGATCAAGCAAACCTCATTCAGTTATTAAGAAAGGTCACTCAAAAAAGCAAGCTGATCATATAGAAAGCTGCAACCCTACTTTCTACATAGATGGTGTATCAGTGGTTGGTAAAAAGGTTAAAGCAGTAGATTTGTTGGCAAAGAATGAATTATTTTGTATTGTTGTGATCAATAGTAAACCCAGAAAGCTCAAAGTAGACACTGGTTTAAAGTGTAATGTGATGTCAGCAGAAACATTTCATAGGTTCATAGGTTCATATGTTCATAGGTTGGTACTAGGCTATCAGCCCTAGGGCCTATACAAGCCTAGCCATAACAATTCCCTGGCTATTTCTTCCCACAATATTTTATTCCCTGGACCCCTGTCTAGTAGGGTGACTGATGTGATCCCGGGGTGTTTCCTATCTCCCATCCAATCGTCAGGGTTCCTTTTGAAGAGGGCCAAAGAGGAGCTCTGCTTTACATGTATGGGCAGTCTGTTCCAGAGTCTGGGGAGTCTCTGGGTCAGGAACCTATCTCTCCAGCATGTTTTGTTCATTGTGATGACAAGGTTTAGATCCCTGGAGCATGTGGCTCTGAGGGATTGGGATTTCTTTAAGGGTAGCATGTCCAGCAGCTCTGGGTTTGACATGGCCTTGTATGTAAAGCAGAGATCACCTCTGAGTAGACAATATGTGACAGAGTATAGCTGGAGTTTTTTTAGACGGTCAGCATAGCGAATCTGCTTTAGGCCTGTGATTCTTTTAGTGAGGTATTTCTGAGGTCTTTCCAGTTGTTGCAGACGTCTTGAGAGGTACATACCAAACAGGGCATTCTATTCTATAATTGGTCTAATGAGGGATGGGTACAGTGGGACAATAATCTCCTTTTAACTGGATGAAAAGCCCTTAGTGATGAGGTGTGCCACATAGAAGGATTTCCTGACTGTTATGGCAATGTGGTTATCAAAGGTGAGACCACTGTCCACCTGTGTCCCTAAGTCTCTTATCACATTTTCAGTGTTTAGTGTACTGCCACCTATGTGGAAATTCACGGGTATGTGTTTTTTCCCAAAGGGGTTGACAACACATTTCTTGGCATTTTCCTTGAGCCCATGGCTTTGGCACCAAGCATCTGTTTCTGTAAGTCCCTTTTGTAGAATATCAACATCATTTGGGGATTTGATAATGGCTCCCAGTTTGCAGTTATCTGCAAACTTTGTTAGCCAGATTCCCTTAGTGTTGGCCTGTACTTCAGAGAAGTAGATGCCAAACAAGAGTGGTCCCAGGACTGAACCCAGAGGTACTCCACTTGTCACTTGTATGGAGCTGGATTTGGAGTCTGCTACTTTTACAGTGTGGGTTCTGTCAGTAAGCCAGCTGGCAACCCATCGAGTGACATAGGGATTAATGCCCAGCTTAGTAAGTTTATCTATGATTCTAGAGTGGGGGATGGTGTCAAAGACCTTGGCATGGTCCAGATAGGCTGTCTGGACCACCTTACCCTTGTTCACAGCTCTGGAGACTGATTTGAAGAAGTCAATCAGGTTCAGAAGACAAGATCAGCCCTTCACGAACCCACACTGGGTGGGGTTCCAGTGTTTGAAATGTGCCAATGTCTTTGTTTATAAGTTCCATGATAATATATTCCATGGCCTTGCAGATCAGGCTTGTCAGACTGATGGACAGTAGTTCCCAGGATACAAACTGGCTCCCCCCCTTGTGGAGTGGGATAACTGTAACTGTGCGCCACTCAGTGGGCACGAAGCCTGAGGTGAGGTTATGATTAAACATCACACTTAGGTGAGGTGCCAGTTCATTTGCTAAAGTGAGAGCTGGTGAGCAACTTAATATGGCCAATTGTGTGAAGCTTGTTGCTTATGGAAGTGAAGAGATTCAAACCGAAAGCTCAGTAGTGCTGTATCTACCAGTCAATTTAAACATCTCCTGAAAACCTACTACATAGATAACTGGCTGTGCCCATGCTACTCCCAGGTTAGTTCCTGTTGCCAACCTGGCAGAATACTTTATAGTAAGTTCTATAGCATATTACTGCATAGTATTAATTACATCCCAACAAAATTGCACTACAGAATATATACATCTCCTACACTACAGAATATATATCTCCTACCAACACCGTAGATAAGCTTCCCTGCTCCCTTAAAATACCTAAATAAAGCTGCCCAGTCCATGCACAATGACAATTACATCATTCTTACTTGATAGCTATAACTCCTTATTTAACACATTACTACATAACTATGAGACGATTATAGGTGTTACTCTAAGATACTGAATAGGTCTTGCTTGTACAATGTTTGTGTTTTTTTACCTTTCTGTAAGTTTATGGTATGATTATAACCATTTAGTATAAATCCTTGCCTGTAATCTGAGGACTTTTGTTTGTTTTTCTTTTGCTTTGAACTTTTATCCCCAGGCCTCCACTGAAAATGGATCTGTATCCAGTCGGACTTTCCTGGTCAACAAATGTAAAATAAAATAAAATAAAATAAATGTAAGCACATGTCCCAGTTCCAGCTTTACTGATGCTATTTTCTCAGAGTATGCTGATGGATTCTATGATAAGCTAGGCAAACTTCCAGTTGTGTACTCCATGAAAGTAGACCCAGAGGTCAGTCCAGTGGTTAGATCAGCAAGAAGACTTCCATGGCTATGCAGGACAAAGTCAAGGTCCAGTTAGACAAAATGGTGCAACAAGGTGTGATTTTCCCAGTCACAGGACCGACTGAGTGGGTGTCTTCCATGGTAGCTGCTCATAAGATGGTGCAGCAAGGTGTGATTTGTCCAGTCACAGGACCAACTGAGTGGGTGTCTTCCATGGTAGCTGCTCATAAGAAAAATTCAAATGAGATCAGAATATGCATTGACCCAAGAGACTTGAACAAGGCATTAAAGAAACCTCATCATCCTATGCATACAGTAGAGGAGATTGCCATCCTCATGCGAGATGCCACTGTTTTTTCTGTCTTAAATACAAAGAGTTCGTTTGGCAAGTAATGCTTGATTGGAAATCTACATTCAGGACTCCATTTGGTAGATACAGATTCCTCAGGATGCCTTTTTGAATAAATTCTGCCAGTGTAGTCTTTCAGAGTGCAATGGAATGAATTCTTTCAGGCTACCCATGTGCAATAATAGTTGATGGTTTACTGGTTGGAGGCAATGGGGAAGCAGAGCATGACAGAAACCTCAGGAATGTTCTCGACAGAGTGCGTGAAGTGAATTTAAAGCTCAGTCCTCTGAAGTGCAAATTCAGAATACCAGAAGTACTTATCTAGGTAATTTATTTACCAGTACAGGCTTACGACCAGATCCTTCTAAACAAGTAGCCATTCTTGAGATGCCATCTCCAGATAATGTCCAAGCCCCGGGTAAATTTATCCCTGACTTTAGTGAGTTATCAACACCTTTGAGAGAGCTGACACATAAAACTGTTGCATGGTCATGGCTAGGAAAACATCAGAGAGTATTTGATAACCTCAAACAGCAAATTTCTAACCCTCCTACATTAAGATACGATGATGTCGCAAACGAGTAGTTCTTTCCAGTGATGCTTCAAAGTTCGGTCTTGGTGCAGATAGTCTTCAAGAAGACAGACCTGTTGCCTAGAACTCTTACTCAAATTGAGATGCAGTGTGCTATAATTGAGAAGGAACTTTTGGTAATTGTGTTTGCATGTTCGAAGTTCCATGATTATATTTATGGGCAGCTATTCAGATAGAAACTGACCATCAAACTCTAGTAACTATTTTAAAGAACACTTCTAATAAGAGAAGAAATACAGCAACTTGCACAGCAAAAATTGAATAAAATGCCAAATACCAAAGGGTAGTAATGAATGATCAACATTTTAATGAAAGTAAGCGCTTTTGCATTAAAAATGACAATGGTTCATCAGGCCAAATAACTTTGCTACAAAAACTTGAATATTAAGCCATCTGACTTTTCCCAACAATAAAATATTCTAAAGAAATTAATTGAAATAAACTACCTGTGTATGTGACTCACAAAAATCCTTCACTGCTGAGTCTCTCAACATTCTTGTCACACACTGATGACATCATCATTCATCATAAAACCACATATATAAAGGTATACATAGACACATATCTATAAAAACATTTCCTTAATCATCATATATCAATAAAAATAATAAAATAATAAGTCTAATGAATTGAAGAACTTGCCTTTAGAGCTGGTTTAAGGGAAAACATTTAATTTAACCCAAGAAATCTATACAACTGTAACTCCAAGATCCAGCTGTGTTCTGTCGCTTCAGTTTTATTCCTTAAGACTCCGCCTTTCATTCCTAACTGGGCAACCTCTAGAATAAAAAACATAAATGTATGTTGTTTTCCTAAGGCAGAAACATGGGTAGCTAAAGCATTGCTGGTCGTATTATGTCTAATGTCCATAAGATGTTCTAAGATCCTGTCCTTCAGACAACGGTACATTTTTCCGATGTAAAAGGCATAACAGCATTCACAGAAAGCATAATATATCACATTCACAGTCTTACAATCTATGTACAGTAAGAATTCAATCTCATATTGTAGAGTAGGATGCCGAAAATTATACGAGTAAACAAATCTGCAAGCCTTACAGTTCAAACAGGGAAACGTACCACAGTGTGCAGAAGATGGAGAATATGTTGTATTTACAGTGTTTCTATAGCAAAGTTGCCTCTTAAGAGATAGATTATTCCTGAAACATAACTCAGGTTTATTGCCTCTCAAATTAGTCATTGCAGGACAACTCTGAAGAATGCCCCAATTTCTCCTCATTAATTGCAAACCAGATTAATATCATTAGAATATGTAAAAACACACCTAACTGGTCGGCCTTCTGCTTGTTCTCTAGTTGGTATAATTGTAGAATCTAACTCACTAGAGAAGAAGGGTCTATCTTTACTGGCTCTTTCAGACCTTACATTAGATATACAAGAATTAATCTCTCTGGCCTTATAACCTCATTTCAGGAATTCATCCTTTAATTCTTTAAAAGCTTGTTCTAAGGAATCTTCTTCTGTATGAAGGTGCATAATTCAAAACACCTGCCCTCTAAGCACATTCCGAGGAATGTGCCTAGGGTGCATACTGCTTTAGTGTAAATAGGAATTCTTTTTACATATCTTCTTATATACACCCATCTTAAATCTACCCACTTCATCTCTGTTAATTGGTATATCTAAAAATTCTATAGATTCATAAGAGAAATTACTATTAAACTTCAAAAATGTAGTAGTACTCTGCATGAACTCAATAAACTCCTGTAATAACTCATAGGTACCTCTCCACAGCAAAAAATATGATCAATAAAATGTTTATAGTAGACAATATGTCCAATAAACTCATTGTTACATAAAACCTTGTCATGCTCCCAGTGTGCTAACACAAGGCAGGCATAGCTATTTACATAACCTGTGTCCATAGCTATACCAACCTTCTGTAGATAATACTGTTCACCAAAAGAAAGCATTATTCTCTAAAACCAGCTCCAAAAGCATACAAATCAAATTAACCTTCATATTAGAAAAATTAACATGTTGTTGCAATAAAAATCCAACATATTCAATATCAGTGGTATGTGGAATAACAGTAAGCAGAGAGGTGATGCCTAACGTAACAAATGCAATATCTTGAATATTCAATAAACAACTAACAGTTCTATACAAATCATGTAAAAAATCTTTAGTATCTCTTAAAACTGAATTAACATTGTCTAGTACTAGTCTAAGTGTCTTTTCCAGATAAATAGACATAGGCTCTGTGGCCCAGCCTCTGCTCGATAATATAGGATGCATGGGGGCTTGGGATAAACCTTTATGGACTTTTGGGAGCCCATAAAGTATTGGAACAACTGGATGTCCCACTAAAAAAATACTTAAAAAATCCTCCATAATCATATTAGCTACCATTAAATCAAAAGGCAAAACAGAAACTCTATCAGTAATGGTCGTAAACTGAGACTTAGAAATCAGTTGACAGGTACATCTATCACTCAAAAGTTGCTCCATAGCTGCTAGATAAGATATCTTATCCATAACAACAATCCCCCATCCTTGTCGGCTTGGCATATTTCAATTGAATTAAGATGTTTCAACTCTCGCAATGCCTGCACTTCTGCCTCTGAGAGATTATGGAAAGAAGCAGAATGTCCAGCTAACAAAGCTGCCCTAATTTATTCATCATATACTGCAGTAAAAGCTTTTATGATCGGATCTTTATCAGGAATAAATGCACTCGGTTTTGCAAACAACTTTTGAGTATTACCCATATCATGAAACATCAAAGAAAGAGATAAATTACGTGTAAATAGCCTTAAATCAGTGAGTACCTGTGTCAAGTTTGATTTCTGGGTAGGGTCAAAAGAAAGACCTCTATTTGTTTTGGCTTTGTGACTATTTTAAAGAAGCCTATGCATTCCACTCCAGCAAGACTACAAAGAATGATGCTCAAATTGCAAAAGTACAATTGCAAAATGGTCTATACAAAAGGTAAACTTCTTTATCTGGCTGATACATTATCCAGATCACCTAGAAATACTACAGAACAGCTTGATGCAGAGAATTTTGACTTTGATGTCATGGAAGTGCGTAATTTTTTTACCACAAGACTTGATGAGCTGTAAGATCATACAAAGACTGATCAAATTTTGCAAAAGCTCAACCACTTCATCAATGTAGGATGGCCGTCAAAGCAATCATTTGTACTGCCAGAAGTACAACCTTACTTTCCATACAGAGTTGAGATGCTGATAGAAGATGGTATCATTTTCAAAGGTAGGTCGAAAAGTTGTTCCTACTTCCTTACAGTGTGAATACATTTAGAATTTACATCATGGCCACCCAGGTTCCCATTCTACCAAAAGAAGGGTGAGAATACTAGTATTTTGGCCTTCTCTAGCAATTAATTGATACAGTGTTTTCTTCTTGTTCAGTGTGCAACAGTGCTAAGCTGCATTTGCAAAAAGAGCCACTTCAGTTGCGCTAAATACCCAAACTACCTTGTTAACAGTAGCAACTGACATATTTGAGTGGAACAACCAACATTACTTAGTGTTGGTAGATTCTTATTCAAACTGGTTTGAGATCGATTTGCTACATAACCTAACATAAACTGCTGTTATTACTAAGATGAAACATTATTTCTCAGTCCATGGTAGTCCACACAAAGTTATTTCTGACAATGGTTCTCAGATTAGCAGACAATTGTTTCAGAGATTTGCTAAAGAGTGGTACTTTATCCATGTTACTAGCAGTCCTGAATATCCACAGTCAAACAACCTTGCTGAACATTCTGTACAGAGTGCAAAGCAATTACTGGAGAAGTCAAAGTGTGACAATATTGATATCTTTTTGAATTTACTCAATCTCAAAAATATACCCCGTGATAACCTACTTGGCTCGCCTGCTTAGACATTTCTATCTAGGCAAACCAGAACAACCTTGCCTATAAGTTCTAGTTTGTTGGTGTCTAATGCTAAAAACAACAGAGCAATCAAAGCCAAACTTTTTAAGGAGCATTCTTCTCAGATGTCCAGCTATGATAAAATGAGCAGATTTCTTCGTCCATTAATACTGATACTTGTTATTCCAGCGACTTTCTAAGTTTGCAACACTATTTAAAATCTGTCCCTGCATTTACATCTTTGTGTGTGATTCTTGAGCTAAGACATTACAGTGGGTAGGGAGTAGATCCAAGTGGTTCTGACAGCAATATACTGATATACATTTCTAGGTTGTTGACATTGGTGATCAAGAAGAGGAGGAGGAGTGTGAAAGCAGTGTCAAGGATTAAATGGTGGAAGTTAAAAAAGGGTGCTTGTGAGGTAGAGTTCAGGGAAGAGTTAAGGCAGGCACTGGGAGGCAGTGAAGAATTTCCGAATAGCTGGGTAACTACAGCAGAGCTAGTAAGGGAGACTTCTAGAAAGGTGCTTGTTGTGACATCTGGACAGAGGAAGGAGGACAAGGAGACCTGGTGGTGGAATGAGGAAGTACAGGAGAGTATACTGAGGAAGAGGCTGGCGAAGACGGTGGATTGTCAAAGAGATGAAAAAAGTAGACATGAGTATAAGGAGAGGAGACACATGGCAAAGAGAGAGGGGGTGAAGGCTAAGGATAAGACGTATGGAGAGTTGTATGAGAGATTGGACACTAAAGAGGGAGAAAAGGACCTGCACTGATTGGCTAGACAGAGGGACAGAGCTGGGAAAGATGTGCAGCAGGTAAGGGTGATTAAGGATAGTGAGGGAAACCTACTCATAAGTGAGGAGAGTGTGTTGAGGAGATGGAAAGAGTACTTTGAAGGGCTAATGAATGAAGAGGATGAGAGAGAGAAGGTTGGATGATGTGGGGATAGTGAATCAGGAAGTGAAACAGATTAGCAAGGAGGAAGTAAGGACAGCTATGACGAGGATGAAGAATGGAAAGGCTGTTGGCCCAGATGACATACCAGTGGAAGCATGGATGTGCGTATGTGAAATAGCAGTGGACTTTTTAATCGGATTGTTTAATGAAATTTTAGAAAGTCAGAGGATGCCTGAGGAGTGGAGAAAAAGTGTTTTGGTACCTATCTTTAAGAATAAGAGTGATGTGCAGAGCTGCAGTAACTATAGAGGGATAAAATTGATCAGTCACAGCTTGAAGTTATGGAAAAGAGTAGTGGAATCTAGGTTAAGAAGGGAGGTGATGATGAGTGATCAGCAGTATGGTTTCATGCCAGGAAAGAGCACTACAGATGCAATATTTGCTCTGAAGTGTTGTTGGAAAAATACAGAGAAGGTCAGAAGGAGTTGCATTATGTCTTTGTGGACTTAGAGAAAGCATATGACAGGGTGCCTAGAGAGGAGTTGTGGTATTGTATGAGGAAGTCTGGAGTGGCAGAGAAGTATGTAAGAGTGGTACAGGATATGTATGAGGGTAGTGTGACATTGGTGAGGACTGCAGTGGGAGTGACAGATACATTTAAGGTGGAGGTGGGATTACATCAAGGATCATCTCTGAGCCCTTTCTTTTTTGCAGTGGTGATGGACAGGTTGACAAATGAGATCAGACAGGAGGCCCTGTGGACTATGATGTTTGCAGATGACATTGTGATATGTAGTGAGAGTAGAGACCAGGTTGAGGAGACCCTGGAGAGGTGGAGATATGCTTTAGAGAGGAGAGGAATAAAGGTCAGCAGGGCTAAAACAGAATATATGTGTGTAAATGTGAAGGAGGGTAGAGGAATGGTGAGGATGCAGGGAGTTGAATTGGTAAAGGTGGATGAGTTTATGTACTTGGGATCAACAGTTCAGAGTAATGGTGAGTGTGGAAGAGAGGTGAAGAAGAGAGTACAGGCAGGGTGGAATGGGTGGAGAAGTGTGTCAGGAGTGATTTGTGACAGATGAGTACCAGTAAGAGTGAAAGGGAAGGTCTACAAGAGGGTAGTGAGACCAGCTATGTTATATGGGTTGGAGACGGTGGCATTGACGAAAAGGCAGGAGTCAGAGCTGGATGTGGCAGAGCAAAAGATGTTAAGATTTGCACTGGGTGTGACTAGGATGGACAGGATTAGGAACCAGTATATTAGAGGGTCAGCTCAGGTTGGACAGTTTGGAGACAAAGCAAGAGAGGCGAGATTGCATTGGTTTGGTCATGTGCTGAGGAGGGATGCTGGGTATATTGGGAAAAGGATGCTAAGGATGGAGCTGCCAGGCAAGAGGAAAAGAGGAAGGCCTAAGATAAGGTTTATGGATGTGGTGAGAGAGGACATGCAGGCAGTTGGTGTGAAAGAGCATGATGCAGAGGACAGGAAGAAATGGAAACAGATGATCCGCTGTGGCGACCCCTAATGGGAACAGTCGATAGAAGATGATGACATTTCTAGGTCATTATTTACATATCTATGCATTCATATGATTTCATCCAGACATCTAAGATGCACACAGTTATACAAATGTCTGTAATTGTGTGTGTGTGTGTGTGTGTGTGTGTGTGTGTGTGTGTGTGTCTGTATGTTTGCTCTCAACTGTCCCCAATTTTGCCTCCTATTTTTGGTCTGGTTTTGGATCTTTGTTTCTGATTCATGAGTTAAATGGTTGAAAAGGCACTGGGGGAGTTGCAGCAGACTGCACTGTATGGCTCCATCAGCAGCAAGCTAAAATATATTTCTGGACCTTTAGTTATGAATGTATTCATTCATTTGATTGCAAGTAGACATAAATGCAGACAATTATACAAGTGATTAAAACGGATGTGTGAGAGTGCTTGTGTGTGTGTGTGTGTGTGTGTGTGTGTGTGTGTGTGTGTGTGTGTGTGTGTGTGTGTGTGTGTGTGTGTATGTTTGCTCTCAACTGTCCCCAATTTTGCCTCCTATTTTTGGTCTGGTTTTTGATCTTTGTTCCTGATTCATGAGTTAAATGGTTGAAAAGGCACTGGGGGAGTTGCAGCAGACTGCACTGTATGGCTCCATCAGCAGCAAGCTAAAATATATTTCTGGACCTTTAGTTATGAATGTATTCATTCATTTGATTGCAAGCAGACATAAGTGCGGACAATTATACAAGTGATTAAAACGGATGTGTGAGAAAGCTTGTGTGTGTGTGTGTGTGTGTGTGTGTGTGTGTGTGTGTGTGTGTGTGTGCTCATTTGCAAAGCTTTTCTAATATTATTATAAGTAGGAAAGATACAAGCCTATAAAAATATTTTATGCAAAAATTGGAAGAGCTTATAGGTAATATTTTCTTCAGGTGACAAAATACATTTGGAGTGTTGCTCTAACTGGATCTACATGTCATATGGAACTAAACTGAGTAAAAACACTTTTGCTGGAGAATGGAGGAATCATATTAAAATGGCCCAGCTGGGCATGGACATTTTAGGTTGTGTGGCTTCATTAGAAATACTTAGGGCTATGGTTCAGTTCTAAGTGGAGGTGCCTTTGGTGTTTTAATTTATTTGCAACATAAATGTATGTTTAGTGAAAATTCTACAAACATATTGTGGAAAAATAAAAATATACTAAGTTTAATATTCTGTTAGCTAAATTATAGTTGTTACTGGCATGTTTAGCAAGTTAAAGAAACAAGCAAGTGTATCTTTTAAAAGTGTAGCATGGATACATTTTTCTGATAAAGGTATGTACATATGCATGTGCTAGCATCACAAGTCTTCTAATTTTATAGGTTTTACCTGGGGAAAGGTTACATTTACACATTTGTGCCTTCACCTCCCTGGGGTGCGAATTTACCCATACAGACATTTTGAGTACTACGGTTTTAGACCGTCTGCTACGATTTTTGATGATTTACTGCCATGATTTTGGAAAATGAGAGGTTGAGCAGTACAGAGAGAAAAGTATGTCTAGATGAAAATATTACACATGGAAGCATGAGTTAGTGGGTGAAAGTGAAGAACAGCACATACGTTGCACCTACTGCCATAATTCTGTTTCGATAATATT